>NC_133008.1:15738936-16041967 GCF_048564905.1 Vicugna pacos
GCACATATCAAACGGGGCAGCCTGAAACCTGGCCACAATACACCCCAGCAGGAAATATTTAGGGACAAATTGCCAAATCAAATTCAACAGCCTTCGCGTATTGCTTGAGCACATGAATCTTGAAAGATTCACTTCATTTTATTTCTTACTTATAATTAGTAAGGTATGTATATAAATTGGGAGCTTGGGACCTCAAAAATTGAAAAAATTTAATGATGTTTTATCACAGTTTGGATTTTAACCAGAGGTTTATGTATAAATTAAGGTGCGTGGAAAGAATCCACGAATGCAAGACTACAGGAAGAAATCTGAAGTCAAGTAATTTAAACTCTCTGCCTCATTTTATCCATCTGGAAAAAAAAAAAATAGCTATCGCTATTTCCTACCAATTCTCACAGGGTCGGTACAAGATTTAAATGAGCTTCACAATCTTTTTTGAGATTCTCCAGAAGCGGCTTGCAATATATCAAAGTATTTAAACTGTGTTCCCCATTGTATAAATTCAAAGTACTTGTCAGCACCCCATGAATGTTTTACTAAGGTCACTTGAAGGAAACACACTTATTCCAGGTTTCTATTTTCCACTCTAATCTATATAGAGCCAAGTTTTTGATCCTATCAGCTGTTTGATCTTGGCAGTTATAATCAAGGAGTTTCCTATGAAAAGAGAGACAGGGCTACGTACTCATGGAGACTTTCAAAAGCACCGCACTAAGAAACTGGAGACCGAGGACTAGCCCCTCACTTTTCGACCGCCTGGGGCCACCGAGCAAGATGCTAAAATTCCCATTCCTGAGAGACACGGAAACACGATCTGGACCCCGCCTGACTCTTACATCTCACCAGGTCCCACGGTCCCGTTCACTCAAGGTGCCTCCACCCTGCAGGCTCTCTGTTCTGTTCCTTAAACTCTCAGCTCCTTTTAGCTTAACGTCTCCACTTGCTCTCCGTACTGCCTGGTGCAATCCTCTGTCAGATCTTGGCCCCAGTGGCTCTTTCTTCTCATTCAAGTCTCGGCTAGAATGTCCTCTCTTCTGAGGCGACCCTCCTGACCTGCCACCCCACTACCATGTTTTAACTGTTTCTCATCACTGTGCCCAGGCTTGTATTGTCTTCATAATCTTCAGCTGCCATCTGACAGTCTCTTCCTTACTTGTTTATCTATTACCCACCTCCCACTAGAAGATGGTCTCCCTAAAAGCAGGGACCCTGTCTGCAGTGTTAAAAGCTGGAAATCTATCACTCAAAACAAGAACACAAGAAAAGGTGATGTGGCCACAGAGTCACCCTAGTTGAACATGTTAAGGAAATGAATGAAGCTTCTCGGTGCTGGGAGCCACGTGACATGGTTTTCTTTGCAGCCATGCTTCTAACTAGGTCGGTGACCTTTGGCAAGTCTACTGATGCTATGGGGCTTGGATCTTTTACCCTAGTAATGGACAGGCAAAGCCTATGTGCTTCTGCTCCACCCCACTGCCCCCATGATGGGCATCTTTAGTTGATCTGGTCACTTTTCCACCAACCATATGAGACTCATATTCTCTGTCAACACAGCACTCCAAGCAGCCACGATTAAGACTTGGCTGATGGCGTTTGAGATAAACAGTTTTCTGCCACCACTTCATTAGATGATCTCTAATGAGACTTTCAGGCTCTGCTCAAATATCTATGATTGAAGACAAGGGCCAAAGAAAATCTTATAATCTTATCTAAAGTGCCAAAAAATTAGGTCCATGCCCCAGGACCTAGGAAGAGGGCAGCAAGAAGTACCAGGAAGGAATGTAAGTCCACAGCGTTCTAAGATGGATGAACATCTCGGAAAGACGACTCCCGATGGCTAATTCTGCATTTTCCCTCCTCTTCTCAGGGCCTGGAAAGGGCAGATAAGACTATGCAACACTGAGAAACAGCAAGCCTGGGTTTCATGCTTTTTCTTCAATTCAAATCCCATTCCGGGATAATGGTCAGCATGATTTCGCTGGAGTCCTGTGTGTGCCATTTCCATGTCCATCACTACTTCCTCACTGCTCTCTAGGGGATGAGGTTCCAGCCTCATCACCTTTGAGTGGAGTGTCACCGAAGTGGGCTTTCAGCCTTTTCTCCTCTGGCCTTCTCCCAACCTTTCCTCCCTGCAGCAGGAGACTGCAGTTTATCAATTCAAATCCCTCCCTCTCCGACCAGACCACTCCCCGACTGAAAATGTCCCAATGGCCTCCTTTCTCTCTCAAGGTAGCACCTACACTCCCCAACCTGCAGAGCCCTTCCTGACCTAGACATGCCATGGCACTGACCTTCATCCCCACTGTGCTCCTCACCAGGCTCCAGGGCTCACTTCTTTTTCTCTGCGTCCAGTGTCCCAGCCAGTCTTTCTCACTGAGAGCACAACGCACACACCACGCCCCCTTCCACTCTTCTCTACCTCCAAAGCCCACTCCTAGGTTTGAGACGTAAGTTTCTCAGTGGAAACATCACACTGTGTCAATCCTTATTACATCACTTGCCACATTCTCTTATAACTACATTTTACCCTCCCTCCTCCATCAGACAGAGTTCTTAGACCACAGAAGTGCTGACTCTTACCTCTGCCTCCCCTGTAGCTATCACAGTGGCCTCTGTGAAACAAGTATGTAATAAACAAGAACTCAAAAGTAAACTTTTTGAAACGCGATATATTTCCTGCTTTGAGAGTCTGCCTGTCTCTGACGGATTGTTTTCTGTTGTAATAAGTCACCAACACCTAGCAGAGTGCTTCACTACGTATTATACACTCATTATGCATCTTAAACACTTAAATATTTTATTTTCATGAAAAAGACAATTGCATAGTTACGTGCTGGGCAATTGTCTACATACTTTAAAAACATTAACTAATTGCATCTGTATTTGAGTTAGGTACTATTAATTTCCTCATTTTACAGATGAAGAAACCAAGGCAGAGAGAGACCAAGTAATCTGCACTGGGTGACAAGGATACTAAGAGGCGGAGCAGGGATGTGTGAGCAGGTGGCTTTTGGAGCAAATGTGCGTGTGCACACAAACAGGAACAAATCATGGTTGGGTCCGCTGATGACAGTACTAGGTAGACCCAATGATTAGAACTAGGCAAATGCTTGTCAGCTTTTTCTACTTTCACGATCCAAAAGCCTTCCTTTTCTTATCATACTATCTCAAGTCCTTCTCTGGAATAAACAGCGAAGGATGAGAACTCCTTGAGAAAGACTGAAAGGAGACAAAGCAAAACACACAGAGCTCTGTGCTGCCGCCCTTGCTAGGCAACATCTGCTCCCCTCCCTCCCCCTTCACTTGTGATATATCGGCACATAAGCACATTGATACTCGTGAGAAAAATTACAGTCATCAAGGTTATCTCCCCAAGAAGCAACTCTCTTTCTTTATTAATATGCTTCAGATTGTCGCAACACTACAAAGCCAAAAATAAGTTTTCTTTGATCAATAAATTGTAGGCTGGGAAAGAAAATACTAATTTTCCATTTCTTTGAGACCCAGCACTAACATATAACAGAGCTTTCCAAAAGGGTTCTCAGAAACCTGATACAGAATTATCTGAAATTACACTCAACCATGCCTGCAAGATCATTCTGTTCTCTGCCACTTTAGAGAGGTGTCTTCTGCACTTGGCAGGCTTTTTTTTTTTTAAACAAAAATCTTTGTGTACAGATATATCTTCCAATTTAAGTGTAAGCTGGGCAAAGAAAGCATCCTACATCTCCGAGTCAGTCCCTAAGAGAAAGATTGTTGAACTCCCTCTTCCCTGTCAATTTTGGGCTTCAGAACATGCCCCTTCTATCTCCAAGAGGAACTTCATTTTTAATCCTCTACAGAAGGGAGTATCAAGCCTTGCCTTCTGTGCAGTAAAATGTGTAGAATGCTGAACAGCCCACAAACTGGAAGAATGGGTAAATAGGAATGGTTGTGAAAAAAATAAACAACTCAACTGAAGACCCATGTAATTAAGCACTGAATCAGAGGCAGCATTCCACGTACTCCCATACATAGAAAGTATGCGTAGTCCCAGGATTTGAGTTGTGGTGCTAGTTTTGCCAAAGGCTTTGGTGGCTTGTTTCACACTCTCAAGGTTTGCTTGATTGCCTCATCACTAAATCAGCGGTTATGAACTGGGGATGATTTTATGCCTTCAGGGACATTTCGCGATTCTGAATGTATCTTTCTTGTTGTTGTCATCACAACTGGAAGACAGGACGAGGGATGTTACAGGTGCTCTAGTGGAAGAGCCCAGGGATGCTTCTGAGCATCCTTCAAGGCACGGGGACCAGCGCACCCCAACAACAAAGAATGACCAGGCTCGTGCTGAGAAAGCCTGTTCCAGAATAAAGCAGGATTAGATGAACACTAAGAGTCTACCCCCAACCCTTTTTTATTTTTTTTGGTGATTTTTGTGATTCTAAGAGGTATGATCTAAATACCAGACCCATTTCTTTCTAATTTCTACAAGTATCAGGGATTTGGGCTTTCATCATGTTTTCTTCTATGTTTTTCATGTTTAGGGTCCCTAATTTTTTTTTAATTGAAGTATAGTCAATTTACAATGTGGTGTCAGTTTCTGGTATACAACAGTGTGATTTAGTTATATATATATATATATATATATCTTGTAATAACCTATACTATGTAGCACAAGAAACTATATTCAGTATCTTGTAATAACCTAGAATATATATATATTCTTTTTCATTATAGGTTATTACAAGATACTGAATATAGTTTCTTGTGCTACATAGTTCAACCTTGTTGTTTATTTTATATGTAGTAGTTAGTATCTGCAAATCCCAAACTCCCAAATTACACCTCCCTAGGGTCCCTAATTTCTGTGAGGAAAAATCACAGAGATCAACCTGAAAAGTTAATCAGGTAAAATCAATTCAGTGAAACATTCAAAAAATATTTGCTGGGGGCCTTCTATGTCCCAGTCATCTTGTTAGGAGGCCCCGTGACAATCACGATGGACCGATGCCTTGCTTAACAGTATTCCTGAGCTCCAGTCGGCAGCATCTTTAAAATGGATTCAGTGAGTTGAATTCCTCAGGTTTCAAGCACTGGGTATCGAATAGTGGAGGCGGATTCACTACCACACATCATCAAATCAAACTGTTCTGCTGGTAAACCTGAAATGCTCGGTAATTTCAAAGATAAGAGAGTCTATGTGTTTTCACAGACACATATTTTCATGTGAAAATTAGTCCTCATAAAGTCTTACCAAGTCAAGCTAATGGAAACGCCAGATTACTGGAAAGAAAATTTTTGCATTATAAAATATTGAAAGGAAATAGCTGTCAGCTACCTTACATTTCCAAAGCCCTTTTTTTTCACTATGAAAAATGAAATGCTTCCACATATAATGTCTCAAATCTTTAGTCCTGAAAGAAGTGTGCAATACCTATTTTATTTTACCCATTTCATCGGTGAGAATTGAGGTTCAGAGCTAGGGTACCGTGAGCACAAGCTACCAAAATGCTGGAGTGAAGAAATGGGTTAATGAATAAATACTAAGGATGTGTAACTACTGTAGCCAATCACAAGCAGTGGCCCTGGCGGTGGCAGGAAGGCATACACACGCCTCTACTGTGGGATGCTGCCTGTTAACTCCCTAGTAGATGTCCTTCAGCACCCATGACCACCTTCACAGAGTCCCTGCCCTTCTTGGAATGTTCCCAGCCCATGACCACACAGGCCTCCTCCAGTGGGACAGGGGACTTCAACAGATGACTCTGGCACAAGGACTTTGCATCAAACTGCCCCAGGCTTTCTTAGGACTCTGCTGCAGTCTGAGACTTCCCGACTCCACCTGTCTTTCCTGCCCTCCCTCTTTGACAGGTGTCAGACATACACGACTGCCTGAAAGCTCTCCCCACTAAGCCTGCTTCTCTCCCTTCATCCTTCGCAGATAATTTCCCTCAGTTAATCCCCCCATGTGTAATTCCACTGCCACATCCGCAAAAGGATCCGAGCTAACACAGGCGTTCTCTGCCTCACGTGGGAACAAGCAGTATCAGAGAGACCTGACCCCGTGCCACGCGACGTGCTAGTTGCTTTACAGGTATCTCATTTCACTGCCTTGTCAAAACAACCCTGTCTGGTGTGCATGTTGTTATTATTCCAATGTTATAATTCAAGAACCGTCTCGAAAACTCTCAGGGATTTCCTGGCAAACGCAGACTTCAATCTGGGCAGTGGGACTTTGAAGACCCAAGCTCTCTTAAACACTCCGCTCAACTTCCTTAAATCCATTTTATTTATTATAGGTAAACATTACTACTGCAGAATGTTTCATGCATTCCCTAATTAAAATTCTTCTTTCAATATTGCTTATGCTATTTTTTTCCTTACACTATAATTTATTTGCTATTTCCAGGCTTATTTTTAGATTCCCAAATAATACATGAACATGTTCTTATTCTAACAGCATCTAACAACACAGAAGCAGAAATCCTATTTATAGACAGCTAACTACAGACCGTAGCTTTTGAGGAGGTGAATTTCAATGAATAGCTCCCTATCTGAATTATTCTTTATTCCAACTAAATCAAATGCAGTGATATTTGAAACTACAATCTGAATCCTGATGTACAACTGTGAATAAATGGCCTTCAGGAGCCATGGGTGCCCCAAAGTTTGAGGAGAGAACCCAGGGGGAAAAATGCAACCTTTATTATTAAGAATAGGTCCATGCATCTGCAGTGAGGAGTCCATCTTTCAAAGGAGATAAAATGTCAATGTAGGTGCCCTCAGATTCTTTTTTTTTTTTTAAGCCAAAGCGGAAGATGTTCACCTCTCAGAAATGGTTCTGTAGACTCTGAGACTGGCCCAGCCTCCTGAATCAGACTCCCCAGACCAGCCCAGGTGGCCGTGCTCCTTCAGAGTTTCCTTTCTGTGATCTCCCCTTTATTGTGCAAATTCAACTCTGGTCACCCACACACGCTTCTCGAACAAAAGTTACTCATTTTTAAGCGCGTGATCTTGGATCTCAGCTTCAAGGTCTTCCTGGAGTTGAGCCGAGATGACTTTGTTATCTGCAAATCCAGGTTGACTCCTGCAACTCTCATTCGATGCTAATGCCCTTTACTTCTCATTCAGAGTTTCAGAACCTCTTGTCTCTCGGCAAATGGAGAAGGCAGGGATGAGGCGGCATTCCCTTCTCGGGTGCCGCATGTCAACCTGATCTTTTCACTCTCTCTGTCAAATTCAAATGTCACTCCACTATTCATGCGTATGGGAAGGATTCTCATCTACACCTCTCCAGCTTCTTTCAGAATTGCTTCAATTTCTCTGAAGTCAAAGGCCTTTTCAACCTTTGGAAATTACCTATGGAATCCATTAACATGACTTACTCAGTACACAATTACAGATGCTGTTGAGGGCTCAATAAAAAGAGAGAAGGTAAAATAAAAAAAAAAGAAAGAAAGAAAAGAAAGCAAGCAAATAAAGGCTCAATAAAAAAAAATTAAAGGTTTTGATGTGGAATTATTTCCAAGAAGAATTCTAACTTATGTAAGACTTCTGAATATGTGTTCTTTCCTTGTAGAGGTCTCTCACAGTTAATTTTAACTGATACCTTCTCTAGCAAACATTCATGATTATTTTCCTGATGATACAAGTAGTAAGATCAATACATTTTGCCCTCAGAACTTAGTGATGAGGTTTTTAATATAAGAATTTATTAAATTAACCCCTTCTGGTTTTTCCCAAATGAATAAAAATCTGGTGGGCCTACCTTTGCTTCTTTAAAAGTGAGCTAATAATTTGTAACCATGTTTTTGGAAAAGTCTTCCCATACTGACATAGGAAATATTCAAAGTATTAAATGAATGAAAAGGGCAGAGTCCAATACTGTATATTATCAACTCAATTTTGTCAGTATGGAAGGATGGATGGATGGATAGAATAAAAAACTCTGACAGAAACAGAAAGCAAAAAGGTCCTTCTGGAAATTGATGTGGGTCTTTTGGTGATAGTTTCGGTGGCAGGGGGTGGTCATAATATTTAAAGATTAGGGACCATTTCTTTGGGGCTAACAAAGGCCACAGATCATTATGACTCTTCTGGCCTCATGCCTGTAAAGAGCAAAATGGGGACACCAGGGTGGCTCAGATGTTCCCTCTGCGTGTCCTGATTTTCGCAGCCTTAATGATGCCTCATAAAACTTGTGAATTAAACTGCTCATTGTCTATGAGTTTTATTCCTACCATCTTTGTGTTCACTCTCAGTCTTCTAGGACTAAGGATAAGACGGTTAACCACAGTGATCTCTGAATGGGGAGAGAGAAAATATTCCCTTTTAGTTTTATACGTTTTCTACAATGAGTACGTCTTGCCTTTACAATTAAAATGTCATAAGGTAAGATAAAAGATTACATGAATTTTACATAAGGTTCCAGGAGTCTGACACTTCCTCTGTGTTTAACATCTTAAAAGAGTGAATATTCAAAGCCTTCAGGGCAATCCTAGAGAAAGATATCAAGGGATGGACCTTGGACTCACCACTGCATGCCTATGTGGAGCCTCTTTGTGACTCCCTCCATTTCTCTTCTGCAAAACAAATGGAACAGACACATGACGTTCTCATCTTTGCTAAATTATCCATCCTCAGTTATGTGAGGGTCCCTGATCGGTAATTTATCTTCCAGGAAATGGCCTGGGTCCTTCCTTGTTTCCCACTGCCCTCAACTCCCATGCGCCCTTGCTGGCAGCTCTACATCCTTTGGCAACTCATCTAATCCTCCTTCCAACTCCCCTCTGTGCATATCTCTTTCAGGATAGGGTCTGGAGACCATGCAATGTAAAATTTTACATGTATCCTGTTTTCCAAAGAGCAGCATGTCTCTTCTCCAACTCGTGTTACCATGTGCAAACCCGACCAGGATGCATTTGGAAAGAGGCGGTTGTCATGAAGCTCTATCTACTTGGCCCGTTATCTCTCGATGCCACACCTCTGCTCTAATTGCTCCATTCACACTGTGAATTTCCCAATCTTCCCTTAGGAGAGCTCCCTGGAATTTCAGAAGAGCAGCATGATGCCAGATTGTATAGACTGGAACACTTTCAATTCGTGAGATTCAACTGGCAATATTAAAGAATTAATTATAATGAAAATGCAAAGAAACAGAATCTTCAGTGAATTCCATCTGGGAACAGTCTTTTCTTAGGCCTCATACAATTTTTTGATCCAACCGAGCCTCCGATTTTTCTCTTTGCTTCATATCATGTGAAATACTGAATACTATGAGACATTGGCCCAAAATTTTGGATAGAGGCTATCACTGGATTTCAATGCATTCTCAAAAGAATGTATTACCCCTACAAGTGGCTACATATCCAGCCTACCTTCCAAGTGTACATGGCGATATTTTCCCCAAGAGCCTGACTTACACCTTAACTGCTCTGAGATGTTATTCCACACACACAAGAGGATCGACTCAAAAGGAAATCTCCAAAGATTTACACATCTTTTACTGAGTCAAAACAGCTATTAATGTAGGTGGGAAGAATCTATTTCCATTTACCACAGTGGAGTGAGAAGGAGAAAGACTATGATATTCATGCCCTGCCAAACAAATTCTTTGCTGTTTACCTGAATGATTTTTTAGGTACATTGGCTCATCTCTCATGTTTAGAAACAATGATGAAGTTGTTGCCAGGAAAACAGCTTCGGTGTGTCATATATGGATTAGCCTCCTCCTCGCCCTGCAAGTTCATTGTCAATCATTTTAATGTCCCAGCCTAACATACATTTTGCAGGGTGTATTTGGGTGTCAACTCACAATATGGCAGAAAAGAGAAAAAAGTGACAAGGGAATTGATATCCAGTTCATGTGAAGGCGTCCAAACATATGGCCAAGTGAACAAATTAATAAATCTAGTGCAGAAATAAGGAAACACATCACTTACATAAGTAATTTGAAGAAGGCATAATAAAAGGGAACAAAAGTGACAATGAAAAAAACATGATACAGGCTGGTTAATTTGATAATTTCACCGGACTAAGTGTATAAAACAGTCTCCTAAAATTAACATATCTCATCTATTATAAATAGATTCTATTTTAGCACAAAGGTTTCCTCAGAATGGCTATGTTTTATGATTTCTGTGACTTAAGAAAAGAAAGGAGTAGAAGTAAAGTAGCAAAATGCAGATCTGTTGTATAGAATGCAGACTCAGTATACATTTCAATATAAACAACAGTAAATGTGGACATCAAATACAGGCTAGATGACAAATCTGAGCCCAGAGAGGGGACTTGGGTAATTCCTTAGCTGCAATAAATGGCTGTGAACTCCTATTGGTTTTCCTAGCTCAATAAGCCCTCCCTGCCTACAACGACTGACACCAGAGGATGTCACTTTGGTTTCTTTCTGCTCTGTGTAGCTTAATGGACATGCCAGATTTTAATAATAATAATAATAATAACAATAATAATAATAATAGTGTCAGTGAACAAAAGAGTTATACCCTGGCACAAATTAAAACTCAACTAATTAAATGTATCAACAGTTAAAAGTGGTATCACTGAGATCTTGTTCAAGGTTCAATATTGTAATATTTTGCACTCCAGGTTACCAAAGAACTACAACAGAAAGGTTACTGATATTACTCATAAATGAGGCCAATGCATATAGCCAGACCTAAGCAAACCAAAATATAATGGGGAGAGGTATTATAGAAACATTCCTGAAACATTATTTAAAAGAGCATAAGTGCATTAAAGTCTATGAAAACATAAGTTCCACAGTTTTTATCATCCCAAATCCTTAGCTTCTTTGCATCACTCCCAAAGAAGCTTATTCAAGGAGTTCTTTTGAGAGAGAGAAAGAACAGAGAAGAAGCTGCCGGGCCAGGACAACCAGTCAATGGAAAGAACGCATTTACCTGCTATTTTTCTGTTTTTCTGCCACATTTCTTTATTCCCCCCCCACACACACACACAATTAAAGTACAAATTCTCAAATAAAGGAAAACACATGCCTGAAAAATGGTCATACACAAACTGTCCATCGTGGAGAGATACTGTATATTTTTCTGAGCTTCCAAAAATGTTTTAATTATAAAATAAGACAGTCTAGTCTCAGCTCAGGAGAACCTATATTTAAACAGCAAAGATCCCAAATCAAAGAAAAAATTAAGAAATCGCCAAGGTAATAAAGCTGATAAGTGGCAGAGGTGGAGCCCAGATCTTCTTATTTCAAAGTTATTCTGGAAAAGTCTTTGACACGATGTACTTAACTGACAATCAATTAACCAGAGAATCCAGGAAGAGCTATGCTAAATGCCTATGAAGTTGTGTGTTGGGTCCTACTATAGTTAAGATTAAATGACTTCTAGCATGAACAGAGAATGAGCAGGCAACCTGGAGGGAGGAGTGACTTTTCAGACTTCGGTTCTTTCTTCATTTACTACCATGGATCCTCTCAAGGTGGGATGGTTTTGATTGGTTAGCAGCTACATGCATCTCTCCTTTGTTCTCTGTATCACCAACAGATAGCATCATAATGTTTTCGTTAAAGAAACATGTGTCCAGTTCTTTAACACTGCCACACCCCAGTACACAAGGCTGGGATGAAAAAGGAGAGGAAAGACTGTTTTACTTATTCAATACATCAAATCTAAAATTTAGGATGTCTGACATTTGTTATCAAATTCAGTGGTGGACAATACGACATATAAAAAGACTAGACACAGGACAAAGCCTGGATAACAAATTAGCTGTTTGGAGGGGGGGCAACCTTCTCACTCCTGCCCCTGCCCTACCATATGGTAGCTGGTTATCTTGGTAACAGCAAAAGAAATTGGTGGGAGGCAACTTAGAAAGTTAATCTAATTCTGGAGCTTACAAAAATTATTTGCATTGCTCTGAAAGGCAAGAAATGAGACTTTCCCTAATTCCATGGCATGAAGGTATACCATATGGCCAATAAAATGCTCTAATAATCTGCCAGCCAAAAGATTTCTGTCTTTATTTCCATCACTCTCAGGCCCTGAGGACCACACGTGTGGTAGGGGATGGGGAACACAACAGTTACCAACATTTTAGGGCAAAGTCTGAGAAATATGGGCACCAAAACTAAACACTGAAAAACCAAAGAATAGATGCTCCATTCACTTTAATCCTTGAAGTTAAAGTGAGAAATAAACTGTATTTAAAGGATTTAGAGAATTTGGAATTGAGAAACCAATGTTCCTAATCAGTATCTTTTTGTAGCTGTTGTTCAATGCTCAGGACTGTTCTTTATAGTTTTCTTATAAAATGTCCATTTTCTGTTGTATGCGAAATTGGTCAATGTAGGCTAATATGAGGTAACAAATAATAGTTTCAAGAATCTTTTAAGCTGAGTGAAAATTAGTGTTTCTTAGTGAACATTTCATTACTCCACATTCATTTTATCAAATGAGAACGGTTCAGTTATAATTAGTTCTTGGGGGCTCTGTCCTCTTTACTTAAAAAAAAAAAATTAAAAGCCCTTAAAAGTGTTCTATTTGCCCATAAGGTCTGGCTGTATTAAACAGATAGTGCCTTACCATTTTCTAATATACAGTAAAAATACCATAAAGTTTTGCAATTAGTTAAAAAGTCAAAAACTCAGCAAGAAGTCTGATTTTTCCTCTCAACTATCCATTAATGAAGGTTTCAACGTTAATTGCCTTTTCATTAAAAATTCTTTAAAACCCTTTCTTAACATTCCGTACGAAATCAAATTAGCCTCTAAGCTTTGGAACAATCTCTCTAATTCTGTTGTGGACTCCCCTGTTCATTATTTGGATTGGTGAGATTAAGTAATGAACGTGTGCCTTTCAGATACTCCAGCAGACTGACTTTAAATTTTCTGGCATTATTATGGAGTTCTTTTTATTCAAGTCTTCTCTGAAATGAGTCATATTAGACAGAATCCTATTACCACAAGCACTGACTAAAGAAAAAAAAATCTGCCATATAACAGAACTAAAATTCATGCCCCTAAAGTCTTGCCTCTGAAAACAGTGCTTTTGTTTCTGTTTGTTCCCACAAGGATGAGGTCCTACTATGCGTAAGGCACTAGTCTAGTCACCTATAGCACTCTTCTTGTTCTAGACAAGGGTTCATATCCTTATCTATGACTGAACTCTTCTTGAATCTCTGGGTGAGTTACTGGTTGAGCTACATATTTCTCTTCTAAAAATGGAGATAATTACAGTGTCACCTCATGGGGTTACAAGTGAGTCAGTGCAACCAAGGCAGTGTAAGGTCCTGGGCTGCCTATTGAGGAAAGACAAGATAATGCTTGGATTCAAAATGCCTACAGTCCAGTAGGAGAGAAACAATGTGTATCAATGTGTATGATGGAAGTAGAGAGAACTATGGGTCTTAAACAACATCCAGAAGGGGTGTTAGAAGGGTTAAGAGAGAGGAAAGAATTGGGATGAAAAAAGAAAGGAATAAATATCCATTGTCTGCTTTCTGAAGGTCAAGTCCTCTGCTGGGTAGCTGTGAATAATTTCACATCAAAGAAGATGTTAGGTTCTCCATGAAACCCCAGTGAGTATAGCCACTGAGAATCAGATGCCTTGAAGATGAATCAGATTTGAACATTTCCACGTGCAGTGTGGTTTAAGAACACAGACTTTGAGACAGACAAGGATCTGAATTCCTGTTCTACGTTGGGCCATTCATTTCATCTCTCCAAGCCTCAGTGCTCTCACTGGGAAATGGGAATGCTAATATCCCTTCCTCCAGCTTTCTTCAAGTTTTCTGAATTAACTAAGATAATTCACGTGCAACTTAACCTGAGCCTGGCACATTCTCAATAATCATTACCTATGAAAAGTGAGAGGAATACAAGAGAGTTAGGTCTCCATATTTGTCAAATTTCCTTTTGATACATTATGTTGAGTATTAATTAAATTTTTTTCTTATAAAGGTATTTCATTCATCTATTACCAATCATAAAAACAAATATAATAATACTCCTTCCAATTTTTAGTCCTACCCCGAGCCTCCCTCCTGGACTTAGGATCCATATTTACAACACATCTGCCCATTGATTTTGTGGTTACATTCCTTATGTTCAAAACCAAATATATCTGCTCTACCATCATCAACTTTTTTTTTTCCATTTTCTATCTATATCAATGGCCTCATTTCCTCTGCAACTTCTCTGTTATTCTCAAATTCCCCATGCCTTCCCCACCATGTATGACCTCTCACTGATTAGACAGGGAAACGTCTTTAAAATCCCTATCCCATCTCCTTCACGCCTACTAACACAGGCACCGGTCTGGTTCTGTCTCTCACCTGGAGTACAACAGAGAGATATCGACACACTCTCTGGCTTGCAGATCTCTTCCCTGCTCTAATCCCCTTTCACATTTATCAGCAAACCTAGTTCTCTAAAATGTAAGCTGAGTCATGCCAGCTCCCTGCTTCAAAACTCATGAGTATCTCCCCTGTACCTCTAGAATCAAGTGAAAACTCCTTAGTACTGTATGATTCCAGATTATCTTTCTAGCCTCATTTCCCAATAAATTAAGCCCTTCTCCTTGGCAATGTAGTAGTTAACAGTACAATCAACAAGCCAACTACATTCATAATGACCATGCAGTTCCTGCCTTTTTATTTCGTCCTTATGCTTCAGGATATAGTTCACATGTTCCCTTTTCCACAGATAATCCCTCTCCCCCAGCAGTAGAGCTGGGTCCCTCCTTCGGGTCCATCCCGCATGATCCTCTGAATTTCACTTACTCCTCCATAAAAAGGAAATGCATGCCTGACAGCTTGAGAACCAAATAGAACAATGTTTATTTAATACTGGAAAATTATAAACCATTATAAAAAACAATGCCAGGCATGGAGCCAAGAACTTTATAGACATTATCTCATTCAATCCTTTAAATATTAAGGAGATACCACAAGTGAGGAAGTGTGTTCTTATTTAAAAAAAAAAAAAAAAAGAATAGGAGAAAAAGACCAAAAACTTCCCCCATCACATCATCTTTCATTTGTAGGATAAAATTTCACTCTTCTCAGAGGTGCTTCCACACATATAACTCTTTTGATCCCTTTTCTAAAAATTACACTTTCTTTTAACAACACGTAATCACTTGACATTAACTGGTCCACTGTACAGCAGGCTGCTATACAGACTGCTAACCAGAAATCTAACGTGATATTAAACTAGGTGGGGTGTTTGAGTCCCATTTGAAGGGTTAAACTGCATTAATTAATTATGTAAGTTGAAATTCCTCAGGAGCCTTGGGGCCAAGGACCAATTCACAGAGCAGGAGGAGAATGAAACTAAAAGAACCTAATTAGTCATGTAATTAACTCTTTCAGTGATGTGATGATAACACTGCACAGTAGAAGTGTTAGGAATATGCTCAAGGACCATCAGGGTATCACTTGAATGTTTTCAAGAATGTGTCCAACACTGGAAAGAGAATTTAGCCTCACGAGTCAAAAATTATAGACTCATTTAAACTGCATCAATATGCTATGAACATGTACTGACCCTCCAGAACTGAGTCTACTTTTTTTCCTAATTAAATATATTTTATCTATACACCTTGAAATATAGCGTCTGACAAAACACATTTTCTCCGTGGTTTTTGATAGACAGCAAATCTAAAATAACTCAAAGGAAAAATGCGCTTTGTGGAAGTAGCTTATTTCATTCCGGAGACTAAATGCATTTGCAGAAAGGATTACATTTTGTTCGGCAATTTATTTTATTGACAAAACATATTTCATCACATATTCCATCACATTCAGCAGACAAATGCATGTTGTCAAATACCTTATTTCCTGCTTTTGACGAAAAACACATATATTTCAGATTCCATATTTTTGTAAATGGTGGCATTCCACCAATAAGCAACATTTGCTCTAATGTGTCCAGAGGTGTCTAGATTTGGACTTGATCCAAGATTTATGACTTCTTCTTGCAGTGTAATGTAAATTAACCTCAGAGGGAATATTAATGTCCATCTTCACCCATAAAAACATCAAAATGCAGTTTACGTTGTAATCATTATGAGAGGATCCTATTGTCTAAACATAAAACTCAAATGGTTCCCATACACTCACCAGCTGCTAAAATGCAATTACCCTTTACAAGGTAATGCACATGCAAAGTAAATATTTAATCTAACCTATTTGTATATCTGTTTAATGTTGGTAATTCAATTATTGTCTGTCCTTTCCATATTTGCCCTCATGCCTGATAGAAGTATTAAATTATAAATAAGTTCTCAGAGGTCAAGAAGCAGGTCTGTGTAATTTGTTCTGAGGAACACGCAGCACAGCACTTCATGAAAACAGGTGCTTGATAAATTCATGGTTGTGGCACAAGGGTAGTGACCTTTCCCAGCCAAAAATCTTCTATCACCAAAACATGTTTGCCTTTTCTCATGTCCACCATCATTTAATGAGCAACCACCATATGGCAAGCACTGTAAAAACTTCAAAGGATGAAGAGACTGACAACCATGGTCCCTGCCCTCATGGGGTCTACAGTCTAGTAGGCAGAGTAGACATGAAGATAATTACAATCCAGGCTGATCCAGGAAAGATGGAGTTTGTGCTGGGTCCACATATGGTACAAAGGCAGGAGGGACTGACACTTTTGGACTGGGTGGAAAAAGGATGTATTTGATAAGTAGACATGAGTGGGGTTTTGAGACCAAACAGCAGTGAAAGATGCTCCAGGAAGGGAAAGACGTCGTGTGATACAGAGGAAACAGGCGTGCATCTGTGTGTGTGTGTGTGCGAGCGCGCGTGCGTGCGTGTCTGAGTGTCTATAAACCCGTCATTCTATCAATATTACTCTAATGTGAAGTACAAGGGAGACCTACACAAAATGACATTAAAGAGGTTAAACGAGCCTTGAGGGGCCTTAGATGCCAAAGAGCTTGGTAAATCATGTGTATGTCTTGGGAAACCACTGATAATTCACACACGGTCAGATTTTCATGGAAAATCATTGGAATGGGTGGGCAGAAAGTACAATGACAAATTTGAAGCCTGTTGAGTTACTCCAAGAAACACGTAAAGGGTGTAAACAATGGTAGTAGTAATGTGAATAAGGAGATTGCAAGGATTCTAGAGACAATCAGGAGGTTAAAAAAAATAAGACAGCACATAAAGGGTGAAGAAGTATAGGGATTCCTGGGGCTTCTGCTCTGAGTAACCGAAAACTGAAAACTAGCTTATTTACAGCTTTTAAAAGTCCCTGAACTCAATCTGTAGACAGAATGAGCTCAAGAAACCTCCTCAAACCTTACCCACACGTTCACTTACGCATTAATCCAAGTCCGCTTAGATGATGAGGTCTTACATGCAAGGCTGGTCCTCTAAGCCAGAAACCACAAGATACTGTGAAGGTACAGAATACTGGGAATATTTGTGTTCCTCAGCTTCTCGGCATAGAAAATTGCCTACCATGTCCAAATATCTATTCAAAAAGGTGCTTTTATAAATAGAAAGGGCAGTGGACTGTGAGTCAAAGGACATGGTCCCAGGATGAGTTCTCATCTATCGTGGGATCTCGAACTAGGAGTTTAAGCGCTACAAGACTCAGTTACATCCTCCGTATCTGGGACAGCCACCTGCTCTATGTATCTAACTCATGGTCTTAGAGTGAGTACCAAATGTTATAGTTGCATGTCAAACACAGAAAAGTGAACAGTCACTCGTATACAAGGCAATAAAATCATAACGCATTATGTTATTATTATTACTGTGTGAGCTTTGTCAAACTTTTGCAGTACCCGAGTCTTGCAATTCTAATGCTAATCAATTCTAATTTTAATGCCCTCACTGCCCTTCAGGAGCATTAATTATTTCTGGCAATATTTGATGGAAGAGATTTTTATCACACTTCTGACCTCATTGGCTAGAAACCATTTTTACCACTTTCTATTTTTTTTTTCAACCCTTATATGCAACCTGTTATTAAGCTGTGTCATTTATTTCTTTGAAACTTCTCTAAATTTACCCTTAATTGTATCAGTGTGCCACCCACCCAATACTCTCTTGGGCTAACTAAACAACATCTGAGCTGTTCTCTTTTCTCCTGGTTGCCCACACCACCCAGGTTGGCCCAGCCGCCATGTTGTTGCTGGAGTCACCTTCCACTGAACTGGTAACCTAGACATTCTCCTCCCAGATCAAACACTCAGATGCTTACATCTCTGAAGTTCTATCTCTGAAGAAACCCATCCAGCACCCGGTAGCATCCTCCTCCTCAGCTCTTCTTCCTGGTTTGTTCTCCATCCATGCACTCATGAATTCCTTTCCTAGTTCAGCTGTTCCCATGGTTACCTACACGTTAAATGCCTGCCTCTCCTCTTCGATGCTGCTTATCTAAATCTTACACACCTGACCAGGCTCAGTGTAGACTTGATCTCCTCACAAAGTCTAAAGCCACCCCACCTCAGAGTGATACTATCTCTGAACTCATATGCCAGTGCTAGACTGAATTGTATTTAACCCTTAGGTACATCATCGACCCAAGCAGTTAAGGACAGAGGCTCCAAGTTTTCTTCTGTCACTTGCTATGTAAGTGTACTGTTTCACCTCCCTTTGCCTTAGTTCCCTCACCTACACAGTGGGAAGTGCTATGATGCCAAACCCAGGGACCTGGTGACATAGGCACTGAGTCACAAAACCTGGCACACAGCAAACAATAGATGGGAAGTTTTATGACTTGATTATTATTCCCGGGCATGTCAGTAGCACTCTTTCACTGCTCTCCGTTTTGCTCAGTCCTCTATCATCAGATGTTGGCAAGAGTGAATCAGTCCCAGCAGCGTAAAACACCAGATTCTTTGGGTCAAGATTTTGGACAGGACATAGGCAGCTGAACCGCATCTGTTCCACAATGTATGGGGCCTCCACTGGGAAGGTTCTGGTCTGGGGTCTGAAATCATTTTCACTCATGTCTGATTCTTGGGTACAGAGGACCCAAAGGCTGGAGTCAGAGCACTTATACCAGGCCCCTTCCCATTGACCTGAGGTCTCACAGCACGGCAGCCGGATTCCAAGAGGGCACTCCCTGAGAGGAAGTGTCTGCAGAGCAAGCATCCTGAAAGATCCAGGGGAAGCTGCCTGACCTTTTCCGACCTAGCCTCCGAAGTTCGTTGGTTACAAGTGAGTCACTAGACCAGTCTCCACCAAGGGGATGGGAAACTGACTCTACCTTTGGATGAGCGAGAGGCAAGACCACATTCCAGAATAGCATGTCTGATGGGAGATCCTACTACTGCCCCATCTTTGGAAAATACAATCTCCCAGCAAGGGATACTGTGTAAAACTCCTTACTTCTTCAAGACCCAAAAACCTGTTCGTACATAAATAATATGTATGGAATATAGCTGGTATTTTCTGCAAGTAGTTATTGAATAAACAGATACACAATTTCCCCTTAGTTTCATATGAGTCTTCTCCCCTGAATTAGACTAGAGGCTTCTTGAAGGCAGGAATTACACCATGTACTCTTTCTATATAACCAACAAAGCCAAAAAAAGTTACTAGAATTGAGGCAGGTCAATCTATTGATTATTACACTATTGATTACACTGTTGATTTTTGTGAGGAACAGAATATAAATCTCGAATTAACTAGAAAAGAGGAGCATTCAAAACGTCAAGCAAGGAGAGAGACCCTTTGTAGTGTGGTTACAAGGTCCATAAATTTCAGTTATCTTTATATTCCTAGGACTATATATTTGAAAAATGATGCAAATGATACCTAAACATACATCTCCCGAACTTCAGCATTACTTCTCTCAATATAAACTAACTAAAGATGAATAACTGTAATTACTGCCTTTTTAATCCTTTCCTATTTGTGTTGAATTTGTGTCACCTTGTAGTATTTAGATCCTGTTCTATTTGCTCTGATTCAGATTCTGAGTCATCAAAATGTCTGAAAAAGGTCTGAAAATAGCCTGAATTAATTCTCTGGATGGCTGTTTATAACAGATATACAAGGGAAGCATTTTATAAAACTCACTTTGCTGCCAAAAAAAAAAAAAAAAACCCTGAGAAGTTGATTCTCAGGCACCACGTATGTTAAAGAATGCGGCAGGGGCAAAGGAGATGGTGAGAAAGAAAGATGCTTTCCTTACATGGGAAAAAAAGGAAAACATTCAGCTCTTAAAAAGGACTGAGTCTAAATGCATTAATGTACTTATAAAGAGCAATCTGAAGGACCCTCTCAGTCCTCCAAAATCTGGTCTCAAGGAAAACAAAAGTGATCTACCAGCAAGAAGAGGGAGAGGCCTGGTGCCTTTGGAGGCAGCCACAACTGATGACTCATGGTAACCGGAGACAGGTGGCCCAGGGACCCCAGGTGACAATGGTGGGTCTACTGGGACCAGAAGAGAAACAGTATCACCATCTCACATCCCCACAGGTGCCACTGGCAACTGAACAGCAGGAACCATTCGCACCCCATCTCTGTCTGTGCCTTCCCCCTTTCCAGTTACTGCTAGATGACCAGAGGCAAAACACTGTCATTCGCTCAGATGTCTGTCTAATAGCTATAATTAAAGCCCTCTAATCGCCAAAAGCCCAGTGTGTGGGGACTTGGCTGAAAATGAGTACGGTGAAAGGCCATTGTTACGGGGGGAAAGGTGACAGGCATGTTCTTAACTGCCGGATGGACGGCCTTCGGTGTGCGGGTGTGCAGGGGTGCGGGGAGCTACACACAGGTTTTGGCCGTGGCCATTGGCAAAGGTGAAGGCACTGGAGGGTGAGGAAGTGTGGAGAAATCTGTCATGTGGTTCAGCCAATGAATAAGACGGCAGGGCTGACTCTAAGCCAGTCATCCGCCCTCAAGGCAGCCTTCTCCAGGCTGCAGCCTACTGCATCTCTCCTGAAAGCTGCTGAAATGAATAGCCCAAATACAGAAAACCTGTTCACTTCTCTTTTTTCATTTTTTGCAGTTTTTTTTTTTTGAGAGAGAGCTCCAGAGGTGGTCATTTCTACACTTCAAAAACATATGAGGCTTCTGTTGATATAGTTATTCTACGTGTCTGTTATAGGTACACTCTGACGTAATTATTATTGCTTTTATTAATAAAACAATAACAACTATACTGGTCTAATAACAACTACAATGAACCCTTACAAGCACATGTGATATGTGCAGAGTGCAAACAGCTTCACAGAGATGGTCTCACCAAAGTCCCAAAACAACCCTGAAAAGTCACACCACTTCCCCTCCCATTTCACAAACGTGCAACTGAGAGGTCAGGTAACTAGAGTAAAGGAGCAGTGGACCTTAGGGTACAGAGCCAGCTGGTCAGGCTCCACACCCCACTCTCTTAACAGCTTTGTAGCAATAAAGTCAAAAGATATACAATTTCGGCAAATACATCTCTTGCACAGACATTTTAGAAAAGGTCTAAGGCAGCAGATTCCTGGGCCCTGGGCCCTGACTGCCCGGGTGCTAATTCCAGAGGTTGGTGTGGACTGAGGCATCCACAAGGTAGCAAGGCCCCAGAGATGCTATGCACAGGAGTGACACAGACGTGGTTCCAAAAACAGCACTAGTGACTCTGTGTAGTTGGCTACAGAAGAGAAAAAGCCATGCTTATTCAGGTCGTGTTGTTTCCCAACACTGTCTCCCTTTGTTTCCTATCTATTGTGGGAGCAACCTCCCTACGCATGGAAACTGGGCGTCAGAAGTAACCCATGTTAGCCATCTCAGCTTCTAAACTGACCATTTCCTCCTTACAGGGCTCCCTTTCTCTATAGCGTGTTTTCAAGTTTACTGTTTTCACCTCGAATAATGTCTCAGCTGGGTTCTAATATGCATTTAAAAGTTGCTAATCTCTTCTTTGCTAAGAAAACAGGCAGAAACAACGGGGAGGAACAGCTCAGAGAGGGATGAGGGCCAGGCTGGAGTACCCAATGGGAGCGGAGCCCCGGGGGATGCTCGTTTAGGTGTATGGCCTGCACCTGCAAGTACAGATCTCAAATTTCAATGCTTTCTTATACACGTGGATTTTAAAGAGGGCTAAGACTCACCTACCATTCAAAAATAGCTCTCCTTTATTATCAATACGTAAGTGGAAAGTCCCAGCTAGAAACAAGAAGCAAAGGCATGGTTGATTATATGATAACCATTCTCTTCTGTTAACACGTCACTTGTGTGATTCGCACTTAAATGTCATGGGGCTCCATCAGGTCAAATACACCTACTTCCCCATGTTATTTATCGTGATTCTTGTTAAGGGTTTAAAAACACACACACACACACTGGAGCAGAAATGATAGCCTAAGGTAACTGTATTCATTTCCCAGATGACGACCACATAAAAGTAATCTATTTTAGCAAAATTGATTTGCTTGGAATAGAATTTCATGACTCAAGAGAGTTTTTTTTTTTAAATGGGGGAGACAAGGAGACAAAATTTGGCACGCTATTACTTGTATGATAAGTCACGTCATTCAAATATCGTTGTCGCTGCAACCACAACGCAAACAAAAATTAGAAGTAATTTGCACAGAGGAGATGCACCATCAGAAAAGAACTAGCTGCCCAGAGAAGCCGGAACAGAGGAGCAGTTCCTGGGCTACAGCAGTGAGCACTTCTTATGTGCCAGGCTCTTTTCTAAGTTTGTGATGTGAAAAACGTGAAAAATAAAAACACATATCATGAAAAATGAACTTGTAGAAAGGGTCTTGTTATCCACTCCCCGACCCTGAGAAATGACGAAGATAGAACTTGCATTAGAAATAAATCCAACTCTCCTTTGGAATAAATATATAAATCTTCAGTGTTGTTGTCTTGCTGCCAAAAAGCACTATCTAATTCACTGATGTTGGATCTTAAACACACGGAAATGCAAACAACGGATTGTGACTAATGCATCAAAACACACAAAATGGATTATAACCATTGCCATTTCTTGGGCGCACTACCTATGGGCAAATGCCAAAGATGATACAAAGCTTCCATATCTGGCCATCCTGACGCTGATCATTACATTTCAGGAGCAAAGTGAGGCAGTAAGGACCACACACGTTCTCTACCCATGAACAGCATGTTAACACTGACCTTTGAATATTTACCTTGATGCCAGTTAAATATTTGTAATGGCAGCGTTGATAAGAAAGAAAGTCTTGGCTAAGGCCCCATTTACCCGTTTCCTCTGCCATTCTTTATAAATTACATCCTGAATTTTTAACACATCAACCCACACAGAGCACACTCAATCAAATCATCTGAAAAATAAGCAAATTCCACAGATCCATTACCTCCAAAGACCACAGGACTAGCACAAGCAAACACCCACCATTGACAAGTCAGTGCCTTGAGCATCTGACTGTCTCAAAAAAAAAAAAAAAAAGGCATTAGTTAGCATTTAGATGGATAACAAGGCAGCAGACAGTGAAGTCTGAACCAGGCAGAAAGGCATCCAGTGTTCTCTGAGTGTGTAAGCCTTCATGACTGACTGAGTAGATCACAAACAAAAATGACTCATAGTGCAAGATAAAGAGAAACACCAAACAGTTTCAGCAGTTTTACCAAACCAACCGCAGTGTGTTTGGGCTCAGCCTACAGGTCATATAAGACTTCTCCTTTAAAAAATGACAAGGCTTCACTGAGGTAGAATTTACCGATCTGTCCTCTCTGTATTACCATCGTGATTATTTTCTCTAAATCATTTAGTATATTCATTCTCATTACCACCATATATTTCTGCTTACCCTTCCACTAGATAATATAAATAAAAACCCAATGTGGAAGGGCTGAGCAACACTGTCAGTGCTCAGAGAACACAGGCCTGTCTGGAATGGATGGATTACGGGCTTCCAGCTTTATGAAAAGGCAGCATTTGAGCTGAGGCTGGTAAGGCTTATAGAATTTGGACGAGTAGAAGAGAGGAGAGACCAGAATCTCACCAGGAACCAACCTTGAAAATAAAGTACCTGAGAAAGTCTGAAAGAGAATAATCAGATATCAGGAGGTCTGTGGTAAGTAACTAACTGGGGCCAGAAAAAAGAGAATGGTGATTCTTAAAAAGTGTTAGGATTCCAGAGAGGTAAATAAGAATGCAAGTCAGATAACTACACGGAGGTGAAACCTACCCTCCGCCTACGGTTTTTCTCTGAGTTGGTATTTTTAAAGCAAATCAGAAAAGGCCACAAGATCCTTCCACTTTCTCAGATTGGAAATACCCTGTATCTCATTTTGGATGGTGATGTTATGCAGAAATAATGTTCAACTGCCAAAACTCAATATGAACACTTAAAAATCTGTGCCATTTAATTGTATGAATTTGATGTATTAATTTTATTGTGTTAACTTGACCTCATTTTTCAAATAAAATTACATTACAGGGGAAAAAAAGATCAGATATTCCCTCCTTTAAATTCCTCTTGGGGGGTCCCTGGTTCATTTAATAACATCAAAACCCCAAACTCTTGATCATGGCTGATAAAACCTTCCAGGATCTTCCCCTGCCTGCCTCTCCACCATCACTTCCAGTCACTCTTCCCCATTCACTCTCCCAGCCAAATCCTCCTCATCTGTGTTCCATTAACCATGAAACACACACCAGTCTGTGCTTGTGGTTCTCTCCACCTCCTGGAATGTTCTTGCCCTTAACTCCTGTGCTCCTCAGCAAGGCTGTCCATGATTTCTTCCTATAAAATGGGCTTCCTAAATTACTACCTCTTCATCCTGTTTATTTCCACCGTAAAATTTCTACTCAATCTGCCTACATATGTATTTAATCACTTTTCATCTGTCTCTTCCACTAGGAAGTAAGCTCTGTGATTGAAGCAGGATAGCCACTTCCCCAAGATCCAGTTCAGACCCAGCATATAATAAATGCTCAATAAACAGCTGTTTGTAAACTGCTGTATATAATGTACCTTCTTGAACCCTGTACCACTATTGCACTAGAAGTCCCTCCAGGGCACCTGTGCTGTCATCATCTCTACATCTCTGCAACCAAGCTCAGTACTTGGCACATATTAGAAGCCCTTGAAAGGTTTGCTGAATTCACACATATGTTTACAGTTAGAGCTAACATATCTTTGCCAATAAATTCCAAGAATATTTCATTTTGCAGGGAAATTTCTTCTGTCTCCTAAGAAATGCATGGACTTAATCTAATTTTACATCACAGAAACTGAGGTTTACAAGGATTTTCCCAGTCTGCAGATTAGATTTGGCTTCCTGACTCAAAGGGATAAGAAAGTCAACTTGCAGCAAATTCACCCAGATCTTCTCCAGGTGACCCATACAAGTAGCACAATTCTTAATGAAACCATTTCAAAAATGATCAATTTTGGAGAAATTTAGTGATTCTCTCACTGGGCTGTACACACAAATTTTAAAAATTAATGTTAGATTTTTAGATAGTGATAAGTGATGGAGATTCCTGCTTCATTTCTTTGGTTGGAATTATAAAGAGCAATGAAAAAGTATAAGCTGTTGATTCACACAACATCGTGGGTTAATCTCCACACACTGAGTGAAAGAAAACAGATCTCACACTCCCCCCGCAAACAGTATATACTGACTGATTCCACTCATACAAAATTTTGGAAAATTCAAACTTACATACAGTGACAGAAAGCGGAAGAGTGGTTTTGTGAGAATGGAGATGGAGGTAGGGATGGATTACCAAGGGACACAAGGAAAGTTTGGAGGTGATGAAATTGATTACCATGATGGTTTCCTGGGGGTATACCTTTGTCAAAACTCATCAAATTGCATACTTTAAATAGGCATACTTTACTATATGTCAATTATATCTCAATAAAACTGTGATAGATAAAACAGGAAGTTGCCATTTGGGGTGATTTTTAAAAACCTTAAATACGTCATCAAATTAGCAACATTTTAATTTTTGTAATTACTGGATGTGTGCTAGTAGCCTGCTGTAGTGCACTAAGTCCTCCCTGTCACCTGTCCATTTTTATTCTCCCTCCAAAGCTCAGCTCAGGGGTCACCAGTCCCTACTCTTAAAAAGATGTCAGAGGGCATTTCTCATCATCCACTGGGTCAGTGAGCAATCCCTTGGCGGTGCTTTCCAAGAATCACTGCCCAGAGATACCACAGCACTTTGATGACTTTGCATCATCAAAGGTCAAGGACTATGAAAATCATCTTTTCATTCCAGGGTGTCACCAAATATAGCGATAAATTCACTTGAATTTGGTCTACACCGTATCCAAACCCTCTCCTGCACACTCTGGAAACTGAAAAGGCCTCATGGACCTTCCTTCCCACATGTGGCTGATGAAATAATGCACAAAGTTGAAGATCTGGGCAATTGGTTATTCCCATCCATGACTGTGAATGTTTAGGAAAGACACAAAGGTAAAGGGACAGGTCAAATCTGATCAAGGTAGCAGTATTCAGTAGCACCAATACTAGTTACAGTATCCCATTCAGCCCAACTCTTCAGTTGGGCATATACTGCAGCCCTTCTTGCCAAACTCTTCTGTTCTTGCCTCCTTTTTTTTTTTTTAATTGAAGTATAGTCAGTTTACAATGTTGTGTCAATTTCTGGTGTATAGAATTAAGTTTCAGTCACACATACAAATACATATATTCCTTTTCATATTCTTTTCTTTATAGGTTACTACAAGATATTAAATATAGTTTCCCACCTATACAGTAGAAACTTACTATATCTATTTTATATATAGCAGTTAGTATCTGCAAATCTCAAACTACCAATTTATCTCTTCCCACCCTCTTTCCCCTCTGATAACCGTAAGATTGTTTACTATGTCTGCACATCTGTTTCTGTTTTGTAAATAAGTTCATTTGTGTCTCTTTTTTTTTTATTCCACATATGAGAGCTATCATATGGTATATTTTTCTTTCTCTTTCTGGCTTACTTCACTTAGAATGAGGATCTCCAGCTCTGTCCATGTTGCTGCAAATGGCATCATGTTATTCTTTTTTATGGCTGAGTAGTATTCCATTGCATAAATATACCACAGCTTCTTTAACCAGTCATCTGTCAATGGACATTTAGGTTATTTACATGTCTTGGCTATTGTAATATTGCTGCTATGAACATTGGGGTACATGTATCTTTTTGAATTAGAATTCCCCCCAGATATATGCCCAGGAGTGGGATTGCTGGATCATATGGTCAGTCTATTTTTAGTTTCTAAAGGAATCTCCACACTGTTTTCCATAATGGCTGCACCTGTTCTTGTCTCCTTTATCAATCTTGTTTTCCTGGCTTCCTGATGATTCTAGAAGCTACCTGACATTCTTCCAACAAGTTCCTTCTCTACTTAGGTTGCTTACAGATTAGAATCCTAGTTTATACAAAGACAGTCTAGCACAAAGCACAGGACCAAAAAAACAGAAGTGAGCAAGGAAGTAGCCTAAGACCTTTAGAACCTCCCCATAAGCACCTGTTTCCATGGAATCTTAGATTATTAAAGTGAATCTGGCTTAAATAGCTTTCCCAACACCACAGAGTCATGTCCCAGACCCTCAGGGAGCACTTGTTTAGTGCTCATAACAACTTATTTTTCTCCCCATTGAATTCTCTCTCATAGAGAGTCCACTAGAGGAATCCACTTCTCCTACAGGGTCTGTGAGCACAATGAAGTTCTGGCCAGTGGAAACACCAGTGAGGGGATCTGAAAGTTATCTTTCAGAAGCTCTGGAGACTCCCTGAATTATCAACCATAGCGTGAGGAGGAAAGAAATCCAAATCTCAGATTCTAAGACAGAAAACCAGAAAGGGCTTCAATAAATCCTCTCATCTTCATCCCCAAATTCACAGCTGTGCGGGCAAGCAGGCATTTGTCTGTCTTCATTGAGGAAATAAACATCTACTCTTCTCCTTTGTTTTTCTACTGAACTGTTCTCCTTTTTCTCTTTGACCTGTTAAGGGCTGGTGCTCATAGAAATGTCTATAGTGCAGTTGTTAAAATATGGATTTTTGCCCTCAGACAAACCTTATTTTTGTGGTCTTGGGCAAATCTTTTGTTTGTTTACTTATCTATGAAGTGGGAAACATTTTGACACCCACCTCAGAGAGCTACAGTAGAAATCCACAGGGATAAGACACACAAAATATTTAGCACAGTCGTTGGGACAGTAAGGTTCTCTTTAAACGTTAGCTGCATTTATTAGTGTTAGAAAATATCATATGTGTCACAGTTTAACAAATTCTCTCTGACACTGTAACCTAAATCTAGAGCAGGCATCAGAGAACTCTCTGGAAAGGTCCAGATAGTCAGTACTTTAGGCTTTCTGGGCCATATCATCTCTGTTGCAACTACTCAGCCATGATATTGTAACAAGAAAGCAGCCATAGACCAGAGGTACATCAGTGGGTGTGCCCTGAGCCACTAAAAATCTCATTTCTAAACACTGATGTTTTAATGTATACATTTTCACGTTACAAAGTATTTTTCTTTCTTTGATTTTTTCCAATTATTTAATCTGTTCTTAGAAGCAATGTTTATGTAAACTAAAAATATGTGCAGTATACTGTATATATGTATTTACATGCAATATGATGGATGTGTGCAATCAAACTGTAATAATTCTACCTAATAAAACTGAAAAAGGTTAAAAAAAAAAAAAAGACAGTCCTTAGTTCACCGACCACATAAAAACAGGCAATGGGTCAAATTTCATCCACAGGCCACAGTGTCCCAATCTCTTATCTAGAGAAAGAAACAAAGCCCTCATACAGGGCCCTCATTTCAGGCAACATTCCTTTCCAGGCCTGCACCTGCTGTTAAGTGACAGGCTGATAGACAATATGGTAGAACTTGATCCACAAAGCCTGCACTGTAACTCTGAGAGCCTCCAGAGTATGTTACAAATGCTACATCAAGTGCCAAGATTTTCTTTACACTGAATTTTTTAAACTTTCGATAAAAAAGTCACCAACAGCTATTCGAGTCTCTTTCTACTTGGTTGTTAGGAAAATTCTTTCTACTTTCATTATATTAAAGGCATCTTGAAAGGAAATTAACAGTTTGTCACCTTAGCAGTGCGAAATTATGCAGACAAAAACTGTAATTTATAAAAGAGAATACCTTGTATTCATTTATATTCATCAGCGTTCACTAGGAATATCTGTATTTAGAGGATTTTTAAAGAAAGTACTTCATGAATTATAGAACTATCTCCAAACAGTTTGCTTAACTATGCCTACATTTTTATTCTGAGATCTCATCGAATTTCCAACCAGCAATGTTTTCATGACTCGCATGATGTACTAAGCTACGTCCACCCAGAGCTCAATGTGAAATAAATGTCACTGCGAGGTTAAAAACAAGTTTTAGCTCCTGTTTCTTATCTGTACTATATGCATATTACAACATGCAACAATAAAATCAAAATTATTATTCAAATTTCTACGAGAATTGATATACATTTAACATTCATTGTATTTGCCTTGATAGTTATCTATGCCTATGTGAATGTTATACACAACCTGATTTTGAAACTAGATTCAGCACATTTTTACACTTCCGATTAGTAATCATCCGACTCCCACCCACCTTTAAGAGACCAAAATAGGCTCCTGAGGCCAATGATGTGACGAGCTATTCCACATCTGGTTATCGGAAGCATATTCCCTGATTTAAAAAAAAAAATCACAAAAAGCTGTTTTTACATGCTTGGTTTCTCCTTCTGTTATTACCCATTTAACAGTAGTTTCACATACAGCCAAGCATGTGCCAAACATAGGGGCCAATAATAAAAAATACTGACTTAATATAATTTGCTTCCTTGACTGCTAGGAAAGCAGAAAGCGTTGAAAAACTGTTTGGTGTTTATTAGTGAAGCTATTGTAGAGGGTGATTGGGGTTTCATTATAAGGGGCCTGCAAACAGTTTTAGCACAAATGCCAATATACATTTTCGAATCGAGTGCAATTTTGAGCACTTTCGCTCAAATGGTTTTGCAGAATCTACAACTCAAATAAGAAGTATATTGTGTTTTAACACCACCACCAACTCCTCTACTATTTGTCACATTGATCTCCATTGTGAATGCTTCAAATCTTTCCACTTTCATGAAATGTAATGGGCAAGTATATTCCTTGGAATCCCAAGGTATGATTAGTTACTAAGCAATCAGAAAAAAAATCATAGCAAGGCATACTTCGGAAAGAAATTAGAAAGAGTGAAAGATCACCTCTCTATTTGTGTTACATAGCAAGTCACACAATGCCTCATCGATGGTACTGTATATATTAGCTAACCACCGTGGGCTAGCTAGAAGCTCATACATCAATGAAAAGATCTTTGTCAATTGCTGTATGCCTCATTATCTCACTAAGATTTCTTGGCAACAATTAACAGTTACCCAATTCATAGAAATTGCCTTTATTATTTTTGAAGCAGCTACTTTCTTTGGCTTTAATGACTAAGAGAATAGAGACAGATGTCTCTGTTGCTAGGGAGACTGAATTAAAAAAAAAAAACCTTTGAGACGAAGTAAATAAGCAGCTACCATCTTTTTTTTTTTAAAGGAGAATTCTGTTAGTTTTGAATTAACTATTTGTTTTAAAAACAAACCAGCAGTAGCTCTACTTTTTGAAGGAAATACACTGGAATGGTTTATTACCATTCTTCTCTGACACTAATAAATCATTAAAAAACAGGAAAGCAAAATAAACCCACCTGTGCACTCAATATCAATTGAGGCTGATTATCAGAACCTAGTACTTTCTTTGTACTGGTACTTGAATTCAACAGGAATTACCTTTTTTATATGATCTGTCAATCCTCCATCACTAAAGAGAAAGCAGCCCTTGGCCTGAGTCAGAAGCACCTCCTTGCAGACAAGCCTGGCCCACTGAGTTCTTACAGCTGATGCCCTCTCGTCACCCAGCTCCAAACTTACCAGCAGCCCCATACCCTGGACTCTGGACAAGTAAAGCGATGCAAGCCAGTAACGGCCCGGTGACTGGGCCTAACCCAAGTAACATTTCTTCTTTCAAATTTCTCTCTGCGCTCATCCCTCCTCCTCTGTCTCTAATTTCTGATGCTCAATAGTACACTGAATGCATTTGTATTTTCTTGCATCTTTGAGCTGCACGTCCTGTCCAAACCCTCCCACCATCCTACCCCTTCTATTAACATGCTTTAAGAGGGATGATGCCACCACGTGAAAAGAAAAATATGATCCTGTTCGAAATGAAATCACACAGAGTAAAAACAACTGCAGTTCACCTAAATTCTTTGAAGGAGCCCCAGTCTCCTTTGACATCAGCACAAAGATCACTCAGACATCTTTTTCATCTGTTCTAATTAAACCATTAATGGGCATGAGCAATCAATTTAAGTATAAACTGAAGACTGAATGGGCATTCTGGGGGCCTATTTTGCTGAAATATTAGTACAGTATATTAAAACACAGGCAAACTGTTTATTTTTTCTATTCTAAATGTTATATGCTACTGCTATAATTAAAAATTATCCATAGGATGTAAAACAACATGCAAAATAAAAGTTTTTTTTTCTTGTTTAAGAAAATGTTCAGAATTATGTTTGGCTTCTGTGGGCTGGGGATCTGAGCAGTATTCATAAAATTCCTCCTTTGTGAAGGTATATTTCAAGCTTCAAATGCTGGACTTTAAAAGTTTGTAAGCAATTATAATCCGAAGACTTTCAGGACTTTCTATTAAAATTCTGGTTTGGTAAGATGTCATTAGTATGAAAGACAGACAATCATCAGGGTCACACCTGATGAAATTGGGTCCAAATCAAGGCGTGTAGCATTCTGGGTGAAGACAGCAGCTTTTCGCTTCATGATTCTGGGCACAAATGACATTGCAACCATTTACTTGGGGTAGGATTTCAGTCAAGGGCTTGACCTCTCTCTCTAAGTCTGTTTTGTTGATAGTAAACTCTGAATATGAATCACCTCAGAAGTTTCCTGCAAGGGTTAGAATGTTATAAGTATTTGGTCCAATGCCCAGCACTAAGGAAGCACTCCATAAACAGTCAGCATTGTTGTTGTTGTTTTATTAATATTAGCTGCTTAGGTTTTTGAGAATATTAATTGAAAATCAAGGTTTTATGGGAATTGGAGAAAACGCATTTTCTCTATGGCAATTACAATCGTATTGTTTAGCGATATTTGCATTAGACACCATTTGTGATCTATTTCCAAATACCGTTATCACGTTGCATGATTTCATTGTATCATGAGGCTGGGTTAATTTTAATCATAGTCTGTTCATCCCAGCAAAGCCAACTAGCTCATGCTACACTGAGCATGACTTGCTCTACCCTAAAGGGTTACCGCTCCCTTTACAAACATCACCCTCCCAACATCTTGCCAGAGACCACCCTCTCTTTACTGGAAATCTATTTACTCCAGCTATTAAAATTTCCTGATGAACTTCAACTACCTTATATCACCGTCTTAGGGCAGAGATTTTCAGCTTTGAGCACCAAACACAGAAATATTGATTTAACAAATGTTTACCAGGCACCTACTGTATGCAAGGTACTAGTCCAGGTACCAGAAACACAATACTAGACAAGTTAGAGTAAATTCCTACTCTCTTGGTTCCCACATTCTAGTGATAGGAGGTAAAAATAAATAAATAAAACATAATCCAATGAATAAATTGGTCTCAGTAACTTGGGAAAGAAAAAAGTGAGTTGATTTGAGACTGTCGTGCTGACAGTCAGGGAAAGCAGTCCCCTAGTTTGTGGCCTCCCTTGACATGTGCTGCACAACTCCACAAGGTCCTGCTTATGTAGACTCCAACAAGATGGGCTGTGAGCTAAGAGCTAAATGGCACAAAAGGAATGGCCAGGCAAAGACCTAGGTAAAGAGCAGAAGGGAAAAGACAGAACAGAGATCCTAGAGAAGAAATGAGCTTTGGATGCTCAAACAGAATGCAGGACAGTTGACGGCAGCACATAAGCATGGAAGCAGATGCCCAGAGATCAGGTGGGAAAGGTAGGTGTTATGGTTCTCAGGCTCAATTACATGATATCACACAGCTTTGGCAAAATACGGGTATGTGGGTCCCACCTTATTGCCGGAGAAGAGATTCTTGTCTCCTGCAGGAAAGAGTGAGACTTAGTAAAGTGATAGCAGATTTATTCGGGGATAGGTAACACACTCCATAGATAGGTTGTGGGCCATCTAAGAAGGTGAGAGGTGGCCCTAGAGCATGGGATCCTTAGTTTTTACGGGCTGGGTAATTTCATATGCTAATGATAGGAGGATTATTCCAGCTGTTTTGAGAAAGGGGCAGGGATTTCCTGCAATTGGACCTCTGCCCACTTTTTGGCCTTTTATGGTTAGCCTGGGAACTGTCATGGCGCCTGTGGGTAAATCGTTAGCATGTTCATGTATTGCAAAAAGCCTAGAATGAGGCTCAAGGTCTACTGGCAGTGGAATCTTCTGCCATCTTTAACCAAGTTGGTTCTAACAAGTTTGTGTTCTATCTTTAATTGCTGTGTCATTCCTTTAATGGTTTTGCCCTGCCTCCTTCCCTCCTGTCTCAATTACAGACTAATTAAATCACACTCACTAAAGGTGGAGTCCAAGGTCTGTGTATGAATGTGTGTGTGTGTGTGTGTGTGTATGTGTGTGTGTGTCCGTGTATGTTTTATGGTTCCCTAGATGATATTAAAATGCAACCAGCATTAAAAGCCATTGATAAACAGCTTTGTAGTGATGATTGCTATGTTGTGTTTTCATTAATGTCTCTGGTTAATGTTTAGTGTCTCAGCTCCCCATTTAAAGTTTGCATTCCAGGCATTTCTAAACATCATACCTTTGCAAGATTGCACTAGAAAACTATGTATGCAAGAATTGTATTGTTGTGTAAGATGCACAATACAAGGCTATGATTGTCTTCTGTGTGCCTATATCAGTTTCAAGTGCATGAGAGAAAGAGACCCATGCTTCTAGGCATATTCCCAATTACATTTTAAAAAATAAACAAACAGGTGCATGCAAACACCAGCACTTAGCAGCTGGCTCCTGTGCATTCGCTCCAGGGACATGAAGATACTGGTTAGGAATTCTCCAAAGTATTTAAAAAGAAGACAAAGGAAGGTTATTTTGATTTTTTGGTTAGGACGTGAACAATACCAGGACCTTCTGGGCCACAAGGAAGCAAGTTAATACTGCCAACTGCTGATAAACATACACCAAGATATTCATCTCGCCAGAGACCCAGTGATTTCTCTAAGAGGAGAGAATTGTTCCCTCGATCTTTGAAGTTTTCACAGAGCTACAGAGGTAAGATCCTGAGGAAGTTCACACAGAAAGCGGGAGGGAGAGCGTAAGCAAAAAATTGTGGTGTTTGAAAATGACTGTTGGCACACGTAGAATTCCAAAGAGTCATTCCAGGATTGTTTGAGGGAGGTCTAGCTGTGACATCTGTCACCACCATGGCAGCCAGGGTTCGTTTTGATAAATCTCTGCTTTCTATGCTCACTTTAAGAGAAGGCCCTTCCCAAATGGAAGAGAATCATCCTTCAATTTTGGTTGACAGGAATCCCCAGAGAGGCTTCTGGGTAATGCAGGATGGGAAAGAAATTACATCCTGGTAGCTTACTCCTGACATTCTGAAAGTAGGGCACAAAAGTAGCTGTGAGCACTCCAGACTCACATCAGCAATCTTCCTTCCTGTGTTGTTCAGAAATTTGACCTGTAGGTACGGCCAACCTTAAACAAGGCTTTCCACATCATACAATATTCACATATGCTTTGACACTCTGATTCTAGTTATTTTTAAAAGGGTTTTGAATTTGAACCTAGGTTTGACTATTACTTCTGCCACTTACTAACTGTATGACCTACAGATGCAATCTCCATGAAGATGGGGGTTTTAATCTGATTTTGTATAAGGATACACCATTTTAAATAATTAAAATCAGATTCTGATTTTTCATACAGATACACCATTAAAAATCTAAAATCATGAATATATATATTTTCATGTATAACTGGAAAATTGTGGAATTTGACACAACATTGTAAAATGAATATAAATCAATAAAAAATGTTTAAAAAAAAAACCTAAAATCAGATCCAAGCCAAAACTCAAAAGAACTTTAAAGTCTTTGTCTCTTTTCCCTCATTTTTTGCATCTTTAAAATGGAATGATTATACTATGTCATAGATTTTTTTTTAACTATTAAATGAAATAACACATGTAAAACATTTTGTGCATAGCATAGGAATGGTAAACATTCAATATTATTAGTCGCAGAAAAATCAGTGTGAGTATAATGTCTTTTAGCAAAATATTGATAATGATAAGATAACCTTGCAATTAACTGCAAATATTTTAACAAAAGAAGGGTCATCTCTCAGGCTACCTTAACAATCATCTTGGGTATATGATCCCAAACATAAGCTGCAAACTTCAAACTAAGAAACTTCAAACTAAGTTTCTAACAATGGCTAGAAATTACACCCAGGTCTTCAATTCACCTATTTCAGCATCTTTGCTCTGAAAACTCCTCCACTTTCATTCTGAGCTCAGTCTAGGAAACAATAAAATCACCATGGTGACAACTGCCCCCTCTTTAGAGCACATTCAAATTTATGTTGAGTTCTGCTTGAATGCTACTGAGTCTTGCCTTTGAATTGTCTCTTGGAGTCACTCCAAGGTCAGAGGAATTTCCTTATCATTTAAGGTGGCCTTCAAGGATACAAAACAGCAATCTGGAGTTCATGATCTCCAGTTGATAAATCTGAAAATAAATAATTCTATCATAGTTGAATCAAGCAAATAATTTACTAGGGCCCCTGTGTTAAAGAAGTTGTAGGTGATGCTGTGATTAAGAGCCTTGTACAACGAAAAAGTATGTATAATGCCTTTCTTTTGCCTGGAATATTTGGTCGAGACATTCACTGAATGGGTATTAACTTGTTCAGAAAGCTGCCATTTAAAATACGTAACGTCAGCTTGGGTTCTGATAGGGACATAATTGAGCAAACAAACGTGGGTCTTTTTGTTTTCTATTAAACAATAATGGCTTGAATTACACTGTGAAAAAATTGTTATGTCAATAGGAACTGAAAAACAAAATGCAGGTACAGCTGATTGATGAAGAGAAGGTTTAGAGAGCACAGAAGGTATGTGTGTGGCATGTCCCATGGAGTGTAGCAGGAATCAAATGAGATACTGCATGTATGTTAGTTCCTAGCAGAACCAACCCATGACATTACGTGGTCTCTGTACGTGAGCTATTATTCAGTTTCAGAATTTATTATTATTATTGTTGTTGTTACTGAATTTCACCATTTGGTCTGAAATATAACTACACTTTGGGAAAATTCTCAATCTGCTTTGTATACATAAAGAACTAAAATGGTTCTCTAAAGCAATCCCACAACACGGAGCTTGACAGGTAATTAGAGGCAAAATCTTGGATATCATATTGACACATCTTCAGACTATTAGTCAGTCTAGGGTTGTGTTTGAGAAAGTAGTCAGAACTTAACTGCTTTGCAGTGAATTTGGGAAAGCGTGATGCAACATTCCTTATTACAAAATATCTATAACCTTCCTCCCTGTACTCCTGCTAAATAATCACCATTCTTGTACCTGAGATAGAAAGCACACCAAAAGCAGAATCATCCTATAAATGGCTGATTTCACATGTTTTTAATATTCTCTGTATACAAAGAGGAAGCTCCAGAGGGACAGAGCAGGCAACTTTTCTGAAAGCATTTCCCTTGACAACCTCAACTTAAAACACACAGACACGCATACGCAGGACCACAGTACAGAATTAATTCACCAATCACTCGGCTTCATGTCCTGTTAAAACAGCAATATCGCTGTGAGGGAGCATAATCTCTTTGCTCTCCACTGCCCTACTGAAGTGATCTTCCACCCCACGGCTGGCAAGGCATTAGAACTGATGTGATCCTTCAAGAAAACTCAGTGGTCAGTCATATTTCTTCTCCTGAAGCCCCCATGGTCATAGAGGCATCCCAGGAGTGACATGTGTGTGTACTTTGGGTCTCCTGAATCAATTTACTATCTCAATTTGTGCTACCAGTGTTTCATCTGACCGTGAAAACACTTCTGTGGTGACACTGGTGACCTCACTGAAGGTCATCTATCTTCTACATTTTCAATTAATTCACTTATGCGCCCTATGCCAAGCTCATCAAAGTTTTCGGATGTAATCACACAAATAAAAAATGAACTCAGTGAAGGAGCCTGATGAGACAGAATTCACTCCTTCATTCAGAACTGTTCACTGAGCACTTAGAATGTCCCAACCACTTGGTTAGGACTTGGGGACAGAGCACTTAGGAAGTCAGCCACAGTGGCTGCCCTGGAGGAACTCAGTTTCCTAAGGTGGAAAGCCTGAATCAAACTGGCCATTCCAAAAAGGTTTCCTGAATTTAAATTAAAAAAAAGCAGTGGTCGCTGATGACCCTCACTTGAATGTTGTCATTTAGAGAAGAGGTTTTCCAATAATTGTCCACAGCCCAGTGCTGCCTCACTGACCCCCACTTACACCACTCCTTGGTGAAATGAGGAAATGAGGGCTTCACTGGCCTTATATTCCACGAATTCTCCATGTAAACCTTCCATCCACATCACAGTCTTCTGTTTTCTCACCGCCTTTTTTTCTTTTTTTTTTTTTTTGCCAGCTTCCTCCCGGGCAGGATTTCCCCATCATATTTCCATCACTAACTTCCCAACAGTCACCATCTCATACCATCAGCATTATTTCTTAATATTTTTACTTATCTTGAAGAATTTTTGTTCTTTAAACACACTCTTTTAAAAGTCAATTATAAAAGACTTAAGTATACAAAACAGTCCTATTTACTATGAATAGAAGGTGGCTGTTAAAATTAATTTAATTTTTAAAGTGCTCCTAATTGAAAACTAGATACAGTTAGCTAATGGAAGCTCTGAGTCCGAGCCTGTCATTTTTTCCCCCCTAAAATAGAGAAAAGAATGAGTTTAAGGAAGTTGTTAAAACTCATATAGAGGCAAACTGAGACGCACTTCTTGAAGTGATGGATTTATCAGAGAAATCTGAAATGGGAATAACTTCCTCATTGTTCTGCTTCCCTGTTTCACTCTTCTATTAATCACTTAAACATCCTGTACCACCAAGGATATTTACATTGCTTTTTTGGGTAACAATGTTAAATAATAACAAAAATAGTGAGGATGCCTTTGCCACAACTAATAGTAGTAATAATAATAACAATAAAATAACAATTAAAGTAATAATGATAAAAATTAAAGTGCTTACTCCAAGTCCAGCCCTGTTTTAAGCACTTTTACACATCATAAGTAACTGACTCCTCCTAATAGCCCATGAGGGAAGCACTTTTACACTTGAGAACCTGCAGCTCTAAAAAGCGTGGTAACTTGCTCAAGCTCACAGACCTGTCAAGTTTAAGGGCAGTCACTGACCAAACCTCAGCTCTAAGTCAGACAGACCTTGTTTCCAGCTTCACCATTTACTTTGTGACCCCAGGCAAGCCATTTTAATGCCACATTGCAGGAGAAACAGAAACCTGGAGAGGTAAGAACTAAATTATACTTTTCCCACTGTTACTTAGGTCGGAATTCACCTTCTGAGGTTCTACTGACATGACCTTTCTCATTCACATAATTATAAACTGAAAAAATTAATCCACTACAAGGTTACTGCCTGCCTTTTTAAAGAGAGTAGAGTATGTTAAATAAGGTGGTAAAGAGAAGCTTGTAAGCCTCTCTCTCTTTTCTTTTTTTTTTTTTTTTTTTGCTTTCTAAAAAGTTCAATTGCATCGGAAGTGCAAGTCGGTTCTTGTGGAAAAATGAAATAAGTGATATGAAATTCAGAGGAAAGAGTTATCAGTGTGGTTATCATCGCGGCAGCGCACAGAGGGAAAGCACCAGAGACGGAGCGGCACAGAATGAGCCGAGAATGATGGCCGGGGACTTGATAAACACGCTGCAGAATAATCACACGGGCTGCTTACTGAGGGCCTGTTACATCCCGGCTACCGTGCTAGACTTTCACTGCCAACCCCTTCAAAATGGTCACTGCGACGTTATTCGGGAGCTGATATCATCTCATTTTACAGATGAAGAAAGTGAGACTCAGATAGTAAACAACCTTCTCAAGGTTAAAGAGCTAACAAGTGGCAGCAGAAAGATTCAAACCCCGCTCCCTTCCTCTGTTCCTCCTCTGCCTCCTCTTTCCTGAGTCCTACCAGCTTTTGCAGAATGAGCTTTCAGGCTTTATCAGAGCATGTCCTCGTCCAGCCTGGGTTCAGAACCAGAGGGAGTTGGTCTGAGTCCGTCTTAAAAACCAGACTGGGTCTGAGTTAAGCTGGACTGGGTCCGACTTAAGCTGGACTGGGTCCAGGGTGAGGACTCGGGTGAATGAAATTTTGTTTCAAGGCTAAACAAGTAGGTTAACCTTACAGAAAGATGATCTTGAATTACAGTAGAGGACTTTCATTCAACTTAAATAAGGTTATCCATTTATGAGGTGCCCTAGAGAAAAAGGGGTCTCCACCAGGCCCTCACTCCTAAGGGACAATCATTATTTCTCCTCTACAGTTGCTGGTGACCAGAAAGTGACCTGCTGGGACACCACACTTACTACAGAGCCCAGAGGGGATCCTGGGGAAACTGGTAGAAGTTGGCAAATGGTGAAGATTCCTTCCAAAGCCAGCTCTCCCAGACCTCTATCGGTGATTCCTGGTCAAGAGTGGAAAGTAAAATTTCATGGAGTCTTTTCCTTTGCAAGCTCAGATTAGCAGGAAAAAAAGCACTGATAATGAATCCTGTCTCTCCCCGTTATCTCCCAGATACTGCTTCTTATTTGTTTCATTTTCTGTTCAGAGAACTTGGCATGGCAACTGGCAGATGGGCGGCCCCCCAAGCACGGCAAGACAGAAGGGTGGACTGCGCTCTATCTGTGGCTCGGGCCCTACCCAGTGCTGCCAGCTTTCAGGGGAGCTGTCTGAGTCTTTCTTCCTTTTGGCTGTCTTTGAGAGTGGCTCTGGATCTTGGGAGGGTAATATCTTTCCCACTCTTTTGGGGGACTCATCTTGTGTCCAGGGGGTTGTTCAATACTGTCAGGAGTATTTACTGTTTGCCCTGGCTGAAACCCGACAAGATATTCAAAAGGACTATTTTTTACGTGGACCTATGGTCAGAAGTTGACCCAATTAAAAGTTGATACTCAGAGCCTTATAGGAACTTTTTTCAGGTCTCCTTCTTAAAGGTTAAATGAAACTACACAAGGGAAAGACAGACATTCAGAAACAATTGTGGAAGATTTTACTAACATATTCCAAAGACACAGAGCTCTGTATCTCGAACACAGGAATCTTGTGATTTCCAACTGAGAGGAAGACCTTCTTCCTGATATAAAGAAGGAATTGGAGGACACTGCCTTTAGACGGCTGGATCAGCTTCTGGACATTATTCAGGTTACAGCCCAATTTTCTGAGAAATGTAAGAACAACTGTATTTGTCTTACAAATTGGGTCTCTACAAGAACAGAAATGTGACTCCAGAAATAATTCAAAGCCTACTTAACCCTTTTATCAACCCCTAAACCTCCCCCATCCCTCTGAAAGCATTACAGGTATTGTAAAAATCTAGACTGAGGGGACAAAAATCCCTTTGCTGAGAAACTGAAATCCTTTCTCTGGGCCTTTGGGATGTAAATACTCTACCTGGCCTTCTCTAAGAACCTAGAACCATCTCTTGAAATGCAAACTTCAGGAAGCTATTTGGAAACTGGGCGAATAAAAAAAATCTTTAAAGTCTTCTCCACAAATATTAGTAAAAGCTATAGCCATCTGAGAAGGTAACATTAACTTATTCTATACGCCAGAAATGCAATTCGGATTCAACTGTTTCTTTATAAACTAGTGACTTTCGCGTTATCTTCCTTGTCTTATGGCTAAAATTTAAAAATGAAAACTCTAAGACATCAGTAAGTTTATATATGCCTACGTATATATGTATATACGTTTTCCTACCTCCAGATGATATTACCAGAATCAGTTCATAAAGGGCTCTACTTAATTGTCTCAAAGACAAACAGCCATTTATATAAATCAAGTATATTCTCAGAAATACAGAAACTAACCAAACTGTTTTTGAAGTTCACATGATCTAGGATAATCTTCAATAAATAAAAGCTAGTTTAAGTTTGTTGGTTTCAGTGAAAACAGGTGTGTTTTCAGTGTTATCAATATTAAACATAATACTTCTATTCTACCTAGGTTTACTAAAATTCAAGTAAGCACAGGTTATCTCTCTTACAGAATCCTTCGGCAAGAAAGATAACTTAAGACGATGGTTAGCTGTCTAATGTCTCATGAAATTTTCATTAGTAATCTAAACATAATTTTTATGAATAAATAAATAGATGCAAGTAAGATCAATGTTTATAAATGACCTTTTCAACGATAATTATGCTTTATGGCATGTCTATTTAAAATAGTTTCCAAGATCTTTTTGGTAAATTGAAACCTTAATGTTGCATTCACCTTCCTTGACTTAAGATGGGATAATAGTCCAATAAACCCATTGTAAGTTGAAAATATGAAAGTTGAAAATGCACTTAATACATCTAACCTACCAAACATCATAGCTTAGCTTAGCCTACCTTAAAGGTGTTCAGAACACTTACATCAGCCTACAGTTGGGCAAAATCACCGAACACAAAGCTTGTAAGAAAGAGTTGGACACCTCATGGACTCTACTGAGAACTGTATTGAAAGTGAAAAACAGAATGGTTGTATTGACAGTTTACTTTCATGATCACATGGCTGACTGGGAGCTGGGGCTCATGGCCACTACCCAGCCTCATGAGAGAGTCATGTACCCGAAAAAAGCTCAAAATTCAAAATTCGAAGAATGGTTTCTACTAAACGTGTATCTCCTTTGCACCATCATAAAATTGAAAGAAATCTTCAGTCAAACCATCCTGAGTCGGGGACCGTCTGTAGTGAGAGAAATTCAGTGATGAATATTCACTGAGTAACTAGATCATTTCCAAATAAGATAAAATACTGAAACATTAATTACTGAACATAGGTTTATCCACTTTTGGTTTCTCTGTTTTACAGAGGAACTAAAGATATTTGTAACTCTAGAATCAAGCCTCTTGGCACTTTCATAGTCACGTACAGAGCAGGGAAAACTTCGAGTCACCTGCTGCCAGGGCTTCCAGCTGCGATGCTGGTAACAATGAACTGTTTCTGCACTCAGATCGTAAGTGTCCTTTTCATTGTCTACTTAGTGCCCGGTTTTTCACATTTTTTTGTACATTTTGTTGGTGAGTTTGCTATGTAAAAGTGACCCTGAAGCGTGGCACTGCAGGGCTGACTAGTGAGCTTAAGTGCAATGTGACTTATGGGGGAAATTCGTGCCCTCGGTAAGCTTTGCTCAGGTGCGAGTTACGCTGCTGTCTTCTGTGAGTTCACTGTTAACAGTCAACAGTACATATTAAATAAGAAGCCTTTAAACAGAAACACACATCAACAAGGTGATGTATTGATCTGTTGACTGGCTGACAAAAACGTGGCGACCACAGTGCTACACTTCCCTAATCTTCTACTCCCACTAGGAGCAATGCTTCAGCATTTGTTAACTCAGTGTTCCAGGCAACTTTATAGAACACGACGACCACAAAGAAGGAGAACCAAGAGTATTTATTAATTTCCCCTATGTTCTTGACATTTAACTCTTTTATGAATGTGATTCTATATTCTTAAGTCCTTTCTTAAGATGCCTACTTTTGTAACCCATTTTTTTTATGGACCTCGGTGTGATATGCACGAACACAACACACACACACACACAAGCAAATATCCATTTAAAGACCTTAACTGTAACCTTTTGATTTATAATTTATGTTATGTGGGATGATATTTAATTTATACTAAATTGATCTTTTAACAATATATTTTTATCTTTTAGTTTTCCAGTCAAATTGGATTCATTTACTTAATTGTCCTCTATTTACTCAACACCTTGTTAAACTGCCTGGTGTCACCCAAATTCTGTCTGTTTGTTCATCCTGGTTTGCAGTTTTAACGATACAACAAACAGCTACAGAATACTTTTCTTCTTTTTGTAACTGTTTTGTAATAGTAAACTAAGTCATTCAAAGATATTCCCTCCTTCTCAATTTTCCCAATGAACTGCTTAAAAACGTAAAAAGCATCTTATAATTACTTTTCTTAGTTTGTATTACAAACATCTCACTGATTTATATATTCAGGGATTTGAACACCAAAATCTGCATCCGGTGATGGTTGGAAAAAAAATAAGCACACTTGTCTCGTTTCAGCATAAGTGACAACAGGGGACGTTTACAAAACAATCCATCCTTTAGAAAGTTATGTAATTAATTTTCTAGATCATAGCTTGTCAGATCATATTCTTCATAATAAAACACATGCCTTTCTCTAGATCCCATATTTTTACTGCTCAAAACATACTCACTCAGTGGAACAGTATCTGGAGAAACAGTTTAGACCAAAAAACTTCATTCTTCTCCCTCTTAACTATGCGAACTTGAGCAAGATATGTAACCTCTTGGGGCTTCAGTTATTAGGATTAAAGAGGGCTTTGTTTATATGTTAAATAAAATAATTTATGTTAAAGAAAAAACCTTTTAAAATGGGGGATATGGTATACATTTAGTAACTATGTGTATCATATATTAGTTCCGGTTATGTAAGTTCTGTTTTATTCTTAAAATGTTCAAGAAAATATTTTGTGAAATGTGTAATATTGCAAGACTTTATGCGAGACAATGTGAAATATTTAAAGAAAACCTGTTGTAAATCTCACAATGTTAAGCAGCAACTCAGGCATGTAATGTAGGCAAAAAAAAAATCTCAAAATGCACTCATCTTAAAGGTTAGATGTTGAGTATGAAAGGGTGTTTCTCTGTTGGCAAAAAAAGAAAAGGGAAAAAAGAGCTCAGTGTAATACTTTTGAAATGGTGCTAATAATTTCAGTTCTTGCATAGAAGTGGATTTTAAACTAGAGAAAAAAATGTGTTAATCTTTTTTTTTTTTCTTTTTAAAGAGACTTGGTCACTTACATATTCAGCACATACTGATTATTATGAACTCTTGAAATGGGAAAGAAAGTGAAAAAATGTCTCACTTGCATTCTACTGATAGGGAATAAATCCACACATCACCCACTGCAGGATGTGTTGCTGCAAACATAGCCTTCATGTAGGTCTGTTGACTTTCCCAAAATTCCTACCTAAAGCGGGGTTTCATTTTAATAATATAAGAAACATTGATTCTGTTTAGCCTTTATCAAAGGCAATCTTTCAAAGTATCAGGGTGTTTTTTTTTTTCTATGATTTAAAATTTTCTTTCTCTTTTATCTTCATTTTTAAAATAGTGAAAAATAGCCCCAAAGCATATGATGACAAGATCATTTCTTGCATTCCATCCTCGTCCGGTTGAAAGCAGATACGACTGCCTTAGAATTATGAGAATCTACAGTTAAATCTAGTGTTTCCTATGAGTCCACCGTGGAGTAAAAACCATTACACGTACTACCAGTTAAGCCAAAGGAACCACACAGAAAAGCTTAAGGTGGATCCCTGGCCGGAGAAGCTGTACACTTTATGATACTGTCTCTTACGAACAAGAGAGTAGCATTTGAAACTTCAAACATAAACCTAAGTGAAAAGAAAAAAGCTAGAGGTGGCCTAGAAGGAAACTGAAAACCTGGGCAAACCCCAGCATATGTTTATAAAACGTGGGGAAGCTACCCTCATTTATTGTCTTGGGGCTGCAAATGATGCTCTGAATGAACAGCAGAGGGCAGAGACCTTGCAAAGTCCTTTTCCAAGTAGGTAGGTATCTCTTGACAACAGGTTGAATAGACTATAGAAATACAGTGCTGACGGTTAGCACGAAGCCCTCCTTACAGTTATTATTTTAAGTAGTAGTTTCCTGCAAACCAAGCCCCGCCTCACTGACTGGCTTATTATTCAGCCAACATTCAAAGCACTGCTGGTTGCAATAGTAAATCATCAAAGCACTGCACTCCCTAACAGAATGATGGCAAAACCTAACGAGAGCATTGAGAATACATAATGAATTTTCAGGCCAGCACGTTAGACAGATCCCCAAGATTCTGAGATTTGCTTCATTGTCAAGGAAATTCCTAAGACCATGGAGCCTTGTCTATCTCTCCCCACACCTACATGCTCTTCCTCATTATCCCGCCTGTTTCCCTGACCTCCATGTCCCAAAGATCCATCTTTTTCAGAAAACCTAATCAAAAGATTAAATGATAAGATTAGGATGATGGACAAGAAAAACAGGGGACAACTGCTGGATCTAACGTGGTCAGGAAAATCCTCTGGGAATCCTAAGCACAGATCTCATCCTCCCAAGCAGGCTCCATTCTTGCAGGTCCTGTCCCACCAAACTCACCTCCTCTAACTCTGCAGCGCTCTCATCTGGTACTTGCTCTGGGTAAGGACAGATGGGCTAGGATGGGACAGGACGGAAACTATAGTTTGATTATATGCCCTTCTGTTTCTTCCAAAGTTTGTCAACTTTTGTCAACAACATGTATAATGGATTTCCTGAGCATTAGGTGACCCTTGCTTAAAAACAGAAGCAAGGATGAACCCAAGCTTCCAAGACAGGAAGTGGAACCAGGAGATGATCTGGGAGGGGATGGCCCCCGATCTGTGTGCAAGCAACTTTAAAGTCAGAGATGTGCTCTAACTAAAAGCAAGATTTCCTCGTACAACCCAGTTTGGATCTGACCTCCAAGACACTAGGAACAACTATGCTCCAGAGAAAGTTAGGGTGTTGGCTGAGCATTACTGAATTTAATGCCTTTCCCAGAATGAAAGCACAGTACAATCCAAAAAGAAACCACTAATACTCTGATGGAGGACTGTCCCCACTCAGACCATACACCCAAGAAAATATATGAGAACATAAGAACGATGTGGAAAAGCAGCAGTAGTAGAAAGGTCCATTTCAAGCAAGCCGCTTGGACTTCAGTTTCTTTGCCAGCAAAATGGAGTTAAAACTGCTGGTAACATTCATTTATCCCCAACTACGTGTTCAGCTACCAGGGTAAGTACCTTATTGCATCATCTGCTTTAATTGTCACTACAGCTGCATGAGATTCTGATTCAGGCATTATATTATCCACTCCGTAAGTATTTCCTAAACGGACTGTTTCAACCGGGCTGTCTGATGACTGTATTACACACACCTCCTTCACGGAGGCATTTACATCATCATCCCTCCCTCAAACCCATTCTCACTCCCCCAGCCACATGAGACCTACCCTTTACTCATTGCCTCATTTTCACTGAAATCGCTTGCAAGCAATAATAAAAAAAAACAGAGAAAAAGAAAAAAGAATTTAATCCAGATATTTTTTCTATTTATCCATCGGATCCCTTACAAATATCTACTATATTTCTTTTCATACTTTATCCTTGGCCATAAAACCTCTCTATATACTCAAATTACTGAAATCATTCTGTAACTGATGTTTTTGCTAAGTCAGATGTCCCCCGTCTCCAAATTAGAATTGCATGATGCATTAACTGTCCCCATAAAACCCTCTAACTGCCCCATCCAAAAGTGAGCCATCTTAGTAGGAACTGACTTGTAAAAATATAAAAAGCAAGATCAAAAAAAGCTGAACACTAGAGAAAAATGAAGGTAGGAGGCCCAAGAAAGCCTTAAGGAGATGTTCAAAATATGATGCTAGATGCTGTGGAAATATACTAAGGATGCCAGTTCAGGGACAATAAACGCAAAAAGGATTTTACTAGGAGCATTAGAAAGACGTACTGGCTTCCTTTTTTCTTTTTTCCCTACATAGATTAACAACGTTAAAAAGGTCAAGGGGGCCAAGTTTTTCCATCCAAAAGGTCTTTGCACAGGACAATGTGGTCCAGCTAGTCACAACTGTCACCTTTGATTTCCGTATGTACATTTTGTACATTTCAAACACCAAGAGCGTAGTAGACAAATGATTCAGAGAGTCCAGGGGATGAGGAGTAGGGGTCTGGAGGGGGATCCACCCATGTAAATAAGAAGCTGTAAAGTCATTCTATTGGGTTGGGAGGGGGAGAGACAACTGCAGATTTCAGAGACAGAAAATGACAGTACAAATTACTTTGGTTCATAAAGAAGAAAGGGAAAAGAAAAAAAAAAGCAAGCTTTCCTTCACGGAGCTGGAAGAGCCCTATTTGGCACACTGTATGAAAGCACTTCAGTCAACAATGCAAACACGACTTGAGGCCGAGCAAAACACAGAACTGTAGCTATGAGGCCACTCACCGGAAGGGTGGATCTTCCACGTGCAATTCAGTGAGCGGGACAGGCGTGCTCCACAGCAAAGCCAAGTGACGAAGCAAGCCCCAGACCGCGTAGGGAATAAAGAGCTGGGTGTAACTGTTAAAAAAGAAGACAGAAACAAAGAAAATAGGTAAGATTCAAATGAACACCTAAAACAAAAACAAATAAAAATGCAAATAAATACCATATATCTTCAAAACGGAGGGAAGCTGGAATTGGGAGTCACATTGGCTTACTTGCATACCTTCTCCTTTGGAATATCTTTCAATAGAGGAATGTAGAATATGGCATAAAATATATGAAGGGCCAAGACGGCGGAGTGGAGGACGCTGGGAGCTCGCCCTCTCCCACGAATACACCAAGACTGACATCCAGGGACCCACCCAGCCACTCCCAACACCCGCTGAACCTTGACAGAACATTGCCCTCTTCAAAAGACTAAGTTCGCCATAAATCTGATAGGAGAAAAGGCAAACAGAAAGAAGAAAAAGCAAAGAAGTGCAGGACCGGTCCCGCGGGGAGGGAGTGGCAGAGGAGGATCGGCGCTCGCTGGCTGGGTCTCCCCTCCCTGCGGAGAGGCCAGCGGGACGGAGGGGGAGCCTCCGACGTTCGGATCTGTACAGCGTGGCCCTTGAGAGACAGAACTAAGTTAAAAGGGCACCGAGGGTCCCTGCGACACCCAGCCCGAGATGTGAGCCGACAGCTGGGGCCGGGACAGGCCGCCGAGCAGGGCGGAGGGCGGAGGCGGCTGCACTGAGGCAGCCCCAGGGGACTGCAGGGGGGCTGCGCACCGTGGCTGTGAGGGGACACAGAGCAGAACAACGTGGGTCCCCCACAAAATGCAACGAAAAACACTCAAGCAACACTGCTAGTGTGCCCCGGGGGGAGGGGCGCCGCAGCCTTTGTCTCCTCAGATCTGAGGAACCATTATTGGCGGGACCTCAGGGGAGGAGAGGCTGGGCGCAGCCACAGCCGCCATATTTACCATATTCTCTGCTGCGCCAGCCCCAGGCTGAGGGACCGTTCTCCCTGGTGCCTCTGTGAACTCAAGCCTCTGAGACAAACGAACAAGGAGCGGAGCTGTGGCACAGAACCTGGGTGACAGCCGGTGTGGCCATTTTCTCAGAGCGCGCACCTGACGCACTGTGGAGAGCGGCGCTCAACTAGGGAGGGACCGGACGTGCAAGCGTGACGTAGAGACGCAGCGCTGGGAGGGGGCGCGAACACCCGCCTGCCGCGCAAGGCTGCACCGAGACTGTGTGCAGAGAGGGCGCGACCTCCGCGCCTACTAGGAGCAGCACAGACAGGGGCGCGACCAGAGGGCCTCAGGAACCAGCGAGCGGAGTTCGCATGGCAGGGTGAGAGCAGGAGCAGCGGCAACCACAGAATGAAAAGGAGGCCCCGCTGCATGGCCAGGGCAGGCTCTGGTCACCACAACACTGGCCACACCCGCAGCCAAAGGATAACAGACAAAAGGCATGGAAGGAAGACTTGGCAACCACCCATACTTAAGAAGGACCTCTCAACAAAATTATTCAGAGTGCATAGTCTCCTCGGGAACACATCCACCTTTTTCTTTTCTTCTCTTTAATTTTTTAATCCCTTTTAAAATTTTCTTTAAATTTTTTATTAATTTTTAAAAATTTGTCTCTTTGATCATGTTTTGTTCTGTTAATTATCCTGTTTTCAAATCATTTTTCTTTTAAATTTTTTAAAATTTCTCTCAATTTGATTTTTCTCTTTGGTTTGTTCTTCTGTTATTGATTATACTGTTTTCAAATCTCTTTTTCTTCTTTAAAAAAAATTTTTTTAGTTTTATTTCCATATCCGGTTTAGATAAATAAATAACTAAACCCCTTCAGGACCACAGTAGGTAACTGATACTACTCCATAATCCATAGTGCCAGAGAAATATAAGTAAAATGAAGAAGCAGAGGAACCACTCCCAATTAAAAGAAGACAATCCCCTGAAAGAGCAATCAATGAAATGTATCTTGATAGTCTACCGGATCATGATTTCAAAAAAGGAGTGATCAAAGTATTGAAGGAACTAAAAGAGATTATGAATAGAGACAGAGAATATGTCAAAAAGGAAACTGAAAGTATAAAGAGGAGTCAGTTAAAACTGGAAAACTCATTTGCTGAGATAAGAGCTGAGCTAAAGGCTGTAAAAAGTAGGGTAGATAATACAGAGGAATAAATAAGTGACTTAGAAGACAGGACAACAGAAGTCACTCAATCAGAACAGCTGAGAGAAAATCAAATAAAAACCAATGAAAACAATATAAGGGACCTTGGGATAATATAAAATGTGCCAACCAATGCACAATAGGGGTCCCAAAAGAAGAAGAGCAAAGGGGATTGAAAAGGTATTTGAAGCAATCATGGCTGAAAACTTCCCAAACCTAAGAAGGAATCAGATATCCAAGTACAGGAAACACAGAGGGTCCCAAACAAGAAGAACCCAAACAGATGCACACCAAGACATTATAATCAGGATGGCCAGGGTTAAGGATAAAGAAATGATTCTAAAGGCAGCAAGAGAAAAACAAAGAGTTAGATACAAGGGAACCCTCATAAGGCTTTCAGCTGACTTCTCTACAAAAATAAGAAGGAAGATAAAGAAGGACGTTATATAATGATTAAAGGAGCAATACAACATGAGAATATTACAGTTGTTAACATATATGCACCCAATATAGAAGCACCTAAATATATAAAGCAAATATTAACAGATATAAAGGGAGAAATTAATGGGAACACAATCATAGTAGGAGACTTTAACACCCCATGAACATCACTGGACAGATCTTCCAGACAGAAAATTAATAAGGCAACAGAGAAACTAAATGATACAATAGAAAGAATAAATAAAATTTGACAAACCTATGGGCAAGCTCATGAAGAAATAGAGACATAAATAAACAAAATAAGAAAGGAAAATGGAGAAATTACAACCAATACCACAGAAATATAAAATATCATACAAGAATACTACAAACAACTATATGGAAACAAAATGGATAACCTAGAAAAAATGGACAAGTTTCTGGAAACTTACAGTCCACCAAGACTGAATCAAGAAGAAACTGATCACTTGAACAAATCAATCACTAGAAATGAAATAGAATTAGCAATAAAAAACCTCCCTACAAACAAAAGTCCAGGATCGGGTGGCTTCACTGGGGAATTCTACCAAGCATACAAAGAAGAACTCATACTGGTCCTTCTCAAACTCTTCCAGAAGATTGAAAAGGAGGGAGTACTCCCAAACTGATCACCCTGATACCAAAACCAGACAAAGACACTACCAAAAAAGAAAACTACAGGCCAATATCACTGATGAACATAGGTGCAAAAATCCTCAACAAAATATTATCAAGCAGAATCGAACAGCACATAAAAAAGATAATAGATCATAATATAGTTGGGTTCATCCCAGGAACACAAGAGTGGTTCAGCATATGCAAATCAATGTGATACACTACATCCACAAAAGAAAGGACAAAAACCATATGGTTATCTCAGTAGATGCAGAAAAAGCATTTAACAAAATTCAACACCTATTTATGATAAAAACCCTTAACGAAGTGGGTATAGAGGGAACATATTTCAACATAATAAAAGCTATGTATGACAAACCTACAGCCAGCAGAGTACTCAATGGTGAAAAACTGAAAACCTCCCCACTAAAATTGAGACAAGACAAGGTTGCCCATTCTCACCATTACTATTCAACATAGTCTTAGAAGTCCTAGCCACAGCAATCAGGGAAGAAAAAGAAATAAAAGGGATCCAAATTGGAAAAGAAGAGGTAAAAATTGTCACTATATGCAGATAACATGATACGACACACAGAAGACCCTAAAAGCTCCAGACAAAAACTACTAGAGCTAATAAAAGAATTCGGCAAGGTAGCAGGATACAAGATTAATGTATAAAAATCAGTTGCATTTCTTTACACTAATAAATCAACAGGAAAAGAAAGTAAAGAAACAATCCCTTTTAAAATAGCACCCAAAGTAATAAAATACCTAGGAATAAATCTAACCAAGAATGTGAAAGAATTATACGTGGACAACTACAAAACACTGATTGAGGAAATGAAAGAAGATTTAAAAAATGGAAAGACATCCTATGCTCCTGGATTAGAAGAATCAATATTTTTAAAATGACCATACTGCCCAAGGCAATCTACAGGTTTAATGCAATCCCTATCAAATTACCCAGGACATTTTTCACAGAAATAGAACAAATCATACTAAAATTTATATGGAATCACAAAAGACCCAGAATTGCCAAAGCATTACTGAAGGAAAAGAATGAAGCTGGAGAAATAACCCTCCCAGACTTCAGACAATACTACAGAGCTACAGTCATCAAAACAGCATAGCTTTGGCACAAAAGCAGACATATGGATCAATGGAACAGAAAAGAGAGCCCAGAAATAACTCACTAACTTTTGTTCAATTAATCTTTGACAAAGGAGGCAAGAACATACAATGGAATAAAGACAGTCTCTTCAGCAAATGGTGTTGGGCAAACTGGATAGCAGCATGTAAATCAATGAAGTTAGAATACTCCCTCACATCACACACAAAAATAAACTCAAAATGGCTTAAAGACTTAAACATAAGATAAGATATAATAAATCTCCTAGAAGAAAGCATAGGCAAAACATTATCTCACATACATCTTGGCAATGTTTTCCTAGAGCAGTCTGCCCAAGCAATAGAAATAAAAGTAACAATAAACAAATGGGACCTAATTAAACATACACGCTTTTGCATAGAAAGGGAAACCATAAGCAAAACAACAACCTACAGAATGGCAGAAAATATTTGCAAAAGATGAGACTGATAAGGGCTTGATTTCCAGAATATATAAACAGCTCATATGACTTAGTAAGAAAAAAAACAAATAACCCAATCCAAAAATGGGCAGAATACCTAAACAAGCAATTCTCCAATGAAGACATATGAATGGCCAATAGGCACATGAAAAAATGCTCAATATCACTAATTATCAGAGAAATGCAAATCAAAACTACAATGAGGCTAAAAATAGAGTTACCATATGATCCAGCTATCCCACTCCTGGGTATATATTCCAAAGAAAACTCTAATTTGAAAAGATACATGCACCCCAATGTTCATAAGAGCACTATTTACAATAGCCAAGACATGGAAGCAACCTAAATGTCCATTGACAGATGATTGTATAAAGAAGCTGTGGTATATTTATACAATGCGATACTACTCAGCCATAAAAAATGATAAAATAATGCCACTTGCACCAACGTGGATGGCCCTGGAGAATGTCATTCTAAGTGAAGTAAGCCAGAAGGAGAAAGACTAATACCACATGATATCACTTATACATAGAACCTAAAAAATAGACAAATGAACTTATTTACAAAACAGAAACAGACTCACAGACATAGAAAACAAACTTATGGTTACCATGGGGGAAGTGGGTGGGAAGGGATAAACCGGGAGTTTGAGATTTGTAGATACTGACTAATATATATAAAATAGATAAACAAGTCTATACTGTATAGCACAGGGAACTATATTTAATGTCTGTAGTAGCTTATGGTGAAAAAGAATATGAAAATGAATATATGTATGTCCATATACGACTGAAGCATTGTGCTGCATACCAGAAATTGACACAACATTGTAAACTGACTATATCTCAGTTAAAAAAAAAAATAAATGCATCTTTCTGGCAACATACAGAATTTAAGTCTGCTCTTCACATTTACAAATGTTTCATTTTGAAATGTATTACTTGCTCATCCATACCATTTGAACATTATTTTGCCAACTTTTAAATTCAAATAATTGCTAGTTTGTGCCACAGTCAATAGGATATGGGAGTGTATTATATACTGGGGAGTCCCCTGACTCTGACACAACTTGTTCTGTGCAAATAACCTAAGCTTGCATAACCTAAAAATTAGGACATAATAGCACCTATTTCACAGAAATGTTTTGAAGATGAAACTCCAAAATCCATCAAAGCTCCTAGTACGGTGCCTGGGACACAGACCCCTACAGTATTTGTCAGTTGTCAGTGTTGTCATTGTGGTTACCGTCCTTCCAAGGCCACATGTCTGAAATCATCAACAGAGATTTGGGGCTCATTTCCTAATGACTCCCCCCTGGCCAGGAGAACTGGGGCAGTGATGGAGACACTGGGAGATGTCTTCAGTTTGCAAAGGGATTTCACAAACAATGCAAAAACTGGAAAGAGATGGCAACAAAGAGTGACAACAGGTAAAATCAAGTGGTTCTAATTTCCCAGCTTAGTTCGAATCATTTTCCTCCTGAACACTAGAAATTGACCTCTACCCATGAAAAGGAGCTCCTCCACCATCAGCATGTCCCAGGCAGGGTTCTAGGTAATGCAGGTGAGTGAGAGAGGGGCCAGTCTGGCTGAACCCATCGCCAGTGCCCAGAAGTGACCACTGCCAAATACCACACTCCTAGTCACCTTCCTCCCCAGGGCAAGTGGTATTTTCAGACTGCTGGCACTACCTTCTCTAACTCTTCTGAAAGCCTTTCAGCCCTCCACCAAGACTCCTGGTAATATGGAATAAATATTGGGTGCTAGCTGCCTGATCTTCCAGACAGGAAGAGGGCTTGCCACAAAGCCCTGGAGAGGATGGAATTTAAATCACAGCAGACCTGAGTTTGAATTGTGTCCCTCTCACTAGTAAGTATAACCTCAGACAAGATTCCTCAGACCGCCCGAGCCTCAGTCTATTTATCTGCAAAATGGAGGCAGAGGGCAAAATCCTACTCACATGAAATTGAATAAGACGGAAAGACAATGTTTCAAGAATGCAGCAGGCAGACAACAAACCTTAATCACAATTTTTGCTGTCTTTGCTCAGCTATCATGCTTATTTTGGTACCTTGATAATCAGATTATAAGGAAATGACAGAAGCAGAATTGTCTGATCAAGACTACGCATCTTTAAAAGACCAATTGACAAGAGTGGACAGAATTTTAAGACCTTGGGTAAACTTGCTTTGTTTTCATTTTGTTTTATTCTTCTCAAGTTTTCAACCTGGCAATCAGAGCCCAGCAAAGCAATATGGTGCTCTGATTTCCTCCTTAGAAACTCTGCGGCCTTCATTGTCTTTATAGCTACAACTTTAGCAGTTAATTATATCCTACCTTGTAATAATTAGGTGTCCTTATAATGAAGTCTGTTTACTCACTTGTGCGGTTCTGATCCTTTAATCTCTCTTGAATTTTAGTTTTTAATGCTAATAAGAGCCACAATTTAACAATTTTATTACTAAATCAAATTGCAAGAATATTTTAAGGAAGATTCACGAATGGGTTGAATCTAAAAACAACTTTTATAATTAGGAATAGTACCAAATCATAAGAAGCAGCCTCAATGGTAGAAGCACACAGAGCTTGTGCGCCTGCCCAGCAAACAGTGGCACAGCCTTGGGCCAGTCACTGACCTTCATCTTCAGACCTGTTGGATAAGCCTGCAGGAGTCAGCTATCTGCCTCAGCTAGATCACAAATTTATTTTAAAGATAAGTTAGGAATTCCCTATGATACTAAGACGGCTGTTAATTTTAGGCAAGAGATATGTTACTGGCTTTGTTATTTCAGATCATGTTAATTACAAATTTAAAAGCCTTCTGCTACAATGTAGAATAAAAATAGTCATGGTCAGTGTGCATGGCATATTCAATTCAACACGGCGCAATGATGAAATCACCAGGCTTTACCGTTAAACTGCTTGGGTTTAGCATGTGATACAAACATCTAATAACCATGAGTTCCAAGGCAAATCTTAATCCCCTATATTCCTTAAACTCCTCCCGGGTAAAACAGGGCTGATAACAATATCTGACTTATGGGGTTGTTGTCAGGATTACATAGATAACTCACTCAATGACTGGTACATAGTAAATGTTAGCTATTAGTACTTTTTTATTAGTGACGTAGAATTACATAAAAATCTGCTTTCTGAAGTATCAAATACAGCCCGTATTTTACAATAGGCATTATAAAAATCTGTCAATTGGATAAATGGAAATGATTTTTTGACCAGTATATTTCACTCATCAAATATTCAGTAACAAACAATGCATGCTTTAAGGCAATGCATTTACCAAATGTTATTTATTAGGTTTTCATCTGCGTTGACACATCAGATAATATATATTGATTAAAATTAAATACCTTATTAATTATACTACAACTAAACTTTATTTTTTTTCAAAATTTAAATTTCTGTTAAGATTTTACATATGGGATTTTATGTAACTACATTGAAATCTATGTTTTCAAATTTATTGTTGAAAATTCCTTTATAGTATAATTATAAAAAGAGGTACAGTTAAATAAACAAAGACAGTAAAAGTCATTCAAAAGCACATCAGCCAGTGATAACTGCTGCTTCCATGTGGGTTTAACACCATTCTAGCCATCCCTCTATAAATAAATTCATATGGAATTCACAAAATTGTGCATAAATAGGACAATGCCATCCATCTCTTTTTATTCCAAACCCTTTTCTCTAAAAGAAATGTACTTTCTAGATTACTGATCGCAGGTCATCTGGGTCCATGGCTGATTCAATCAAATTATTTTAACTTTTCATTTAATGTTTATAGGAAATTTGAGAAATCTAAATATTCTTTTTAAAAGTATTACAAAACAAGCAATTTAAATTAATTAAATATCATTGACATTTGGGGAGTCATTTAGGGATGCCTCAATTTGCATCTTTGAGATAGATTTTTCCATCATTAAACATATAAATCAGAAAAGTTAAATAAATATCAGAGTACATATTTTACACAAGTGCCACAAAACCAAATGATCTAGACAAATTCACAGAAAGTCAGAGAATAGAAGTAAAATTTGCAAGATGTTATCTTCATTCAAACTACCAGTTTTCTTAACGGAAATTAAGTTTATAGGCTGAAAAGAAATATGAGCAATTTTCCCTTTAGATATAAAGAGAATGATATTACAGTGCAAGGAGTGGGAGATTAGTAAATGCAAATTAATTGACTTCTTTCTAATGCATAAAAATAAAGGTTTCAGAGACATAAAAATATGAGTATGTGGGTTTCATTCCACACAGCAGAAGAAAATGAAATGATGCGGTCAAACAAGTGAATTTCAGAGTTCTCAAGACATTTTGCATTCTACTATTCCTATAAATGTTTAGAGACCAGAGCCTTACTTGAAAAAGAAATATTCCAAGTCCAAAGAAAAGATCTTTCTACTCATTTAGCATGGAAATTTGATAATGAGGCATTTGGACTTGCAATGAAATAAATTTTATGATGCAGACAATTGTTAATTGATCTGGATATACTAAGACCCACCAGCTAGTACCATTCTCCTGTTTATTTGATAAACATTTAATAGATCACATATCAGATACTAATTCAAGCTCAAGATCTATGCTGTCCAACAGAGGAGCCACCAGCCACACAGGGCTATTTACTGGCTACAGAGCACTTACAATGTGGCTAGTCTGCAGTGACACATGCTGTAAAATGCACACACGATTTCACAGGCTCAGTATAAAAAAATGTAAACTAGCTTGATAACATTTTTTTGTACCGGTTACACATTGAAAAGATAATGCTTGATATCATATATGAATTAACGTGATTAATTTTACCACCTTCTTTCCATTATTTTTCAATGTGCCTATTAGAAATTTTAAAATAACATGGGGTTTGCATTACATTTCTATGGGACAGCCTTCCCTCAGAAGATGATAGTAGTTAAGAAGGAAATCAGATCTTTGTATCTGCATCTGAGTGTTTATGGGCAGGCACTAAAGCTGTTTAAGGACCTGGGGCAGAACCTGAGGGAGGAGCATTGAAGTGGGAGCTGCAAGCCAAGCCCTGAAATGTTGCCATCTAGTCCTATGCATCAGAAAGACACATCGAAAGTCACAGAAAGGCAAAGCTATTAGATACAAACAAGGAAAATATAACGCTGCTTTGTGCAAAGAAATCTCTCCAGTGAAGTGATGGCTGTCCAATGCATCTCACTTCTCTTAGCCAAAGGAGAGCATGAGGTCAATCTGTGGTGCAGAAAGTACCCCTGGGGTGGTGGGCATGCTCCTCTGTCTACAGGGGAGGGAGGAGGAGCTCATATTTTATTTGCTTTTAATGGCAAATTTGTACAGTGGAGCAAAGAGAGCAACCTCATCACATATGCTATTTGAAATGCATTGATATCCCCAAGCTAGCTAGGCTGGATCTGAGGAGGACAGAGCCCCGAGAAAACATTTCAAAACATCCGGAGGTCCCTGAAGCCTCCCAGAGGATCTGAAGGCCCACTGCGGCTGTGACAAACAGATTACAGAACTGTCAAGTATATGTTAGAGATAATTAGCAGAGCACACTCTTTGGTGCCTCTGACCGACATCGCACGTATCGACAAGGTATGCTTACAATAAACGTAAAACAGCATCTTTCTACTTTTGTATTTTATTCCCTCTAAAACATGTGGGCAAATAAGCCTCGTTTTCTCATTATATGGAATCTCTGAATTTTCACTCTTTAGGATAACACTTCAATTAATGTAAATCATCTTCGCTCCCACAGAGAGATTTCCACAATAGCCTGTCAAATTCGAGCATAATTTTGCTCAGAGTACGTGGTTCCTATCATAGAGATGCACCAAACCAATCAAAACACAATCATATTTTCGACGTTCAAATACAGAATCTGGGATCCAAAGCTTATGTTCAAAGATTTCAATAAAAGTGGGAAAAAAAATCGACAGAAGTGGAAAAGACATGCCACGTAATACCAATTCATTAGGCAATTTTGAAAGGGTCGAATCTTATTTTGCTTAAGGCTTATCTGACAGAGAAATTCCTGGAGATTTATAAAATATTCACTCTCTTCCTGCTTATTTTTGAATGAATAAATATGAGGCCCATTTTATACAGAATCACTCTAACTTGAACTAATAATCGTGCATCGCAGCCTAGAATAATGTTTGCTTCAGAGGGATAAATCTAAAAAGGAATGCAAAAGAAATCATTAAGTCAGACAGTAATTATAATTAATTTATAGATAGTTGAGGTTCGTTCGTTTTTGCCAAAGTATGTAAAATAGCATTTACACGGAGGCTCAGAGGACAATTAAAACAGTACTCCATCACATAAAGACTGTTTACTTGCTGAATAGCATTAGGATACAATATATAATTTACCATATACCATTTTCAAAGACAAACTGGCTCAAGAAGAAACCTGCAGGTCTCTGTGTAACCCCTGATGATTCATTTCCTTTACTTTGAGGAACGGACATGGGTCCTTTGGAGAAATTTTGAAATCTTGAAGGAAAAAAAAAAAAAAAAACCTTGCCAAAAGACATTGCTTGAGATTGAGTTACAGTGAAACATTCTGGGGCATTGGATTTGCATTGAAACATATAAACAGATTTACAAAATTATCATCATGTCTTTTTAAATATGGATAGATGGAGAGCTAACCCATGGAATAAAAGAATGCTTTCAAAATCATTAAAAGAGTTTTGAATTCTGTGTACGGTAGCCATCTCTTTTTAACCCATTTCCCAGAGTGCTCAGTCACGATCATAGTTTAGTAATCATCATATCTGACCCCAGTCTATCAGCAAACTCTTTAATTGTTCATCTGACCCCCTCAACTATCTCCCACAACAGCCTCAAAGAGTAACTTAATTGTTCATCGTATTAATCCCCTGATGCAGAGACGCCTGAACTTCTTTCCTACACTTTCACCACCCAGGGAAGGTTATTCAAGAGAGCAAGAGAACAAGTTATCAAGTGAACCAACCACCTAAAACTTTACGTCAATGCATAGTCAACCTTGGAGAGAGCATGACCTGGAGTATGGAATAACTGGAGGATACAAACAGCCACAGCATTCCACCAAATGCTATCAAACTACAAAAGAAGCCGATGGAAGAAAGTTTAGGGCATTCGGTTTATAAGGAATTTGGTTTCCAAATACAGGAACACTGACCAGGGCTGGTCTACAGCACTTTTTCACAGTAGGAAATTTTTCACAGAAAAATTAATAGATTCAATACAGTTATCTAGTCTGTGTACAAAATCTTTTGAAGCACCTTTAAGTTTGCTTTATTGGCACTCAATTTGAAATGGTCAATTTACTACAAATCATAATTGATTCATATCTTTGCATTAAGAATAAGCACCAGTGGGACTTCTCTTACTTTATCAGCCATCACTATGTCTTCTCTGTAATTGGCTGAAAATAATGAAATTGTATTTCCTTAAAAAAAATAATTCATATTTATCCCCTTCAGTCACACTACTCAGCACACACACACACACATTTTCTCTCAATCACACATGCACATCGACTTATTATAGGTCAACTGAATTGGAAGGGATTTACTCTGTGTTCAATATTTCAGAATAAGAAAGGGAAAAGGAGGTGGAGAAATGTGGAAGTAACATGTGTTGGCAATATTTTGAAAACTAAAGATCCCATATTCCAAATGTCATATACATATAATTTTATTTTGGGATTTTCTAAAAGTACAATCACTAAACAGATGAAGCTGTTAGAATATTAAAATAAAAGGCTATGTTCTAAATTTTTAATACAAATAATGCCTATTTTAATCACACTGCTGTCAGATCTAATGGCATTGATAAAAATTAAGGCTACCTCAATTCCAATTAATTTCAGAGCTAAAACACTCATTGTATAAGGTGCTAGTGGAAATAATGCTGCTCTTCCTGAAGAAGAAATAAAAATGAACTGGTTATCTCCTTCCCATGTTCATCCCACCAGCATGAACTGTATCCTTTAAGATAAAAATTCTCCCTGAAAAATAAATATAACCACACTCCCAATAAGAAATCAGCATGATTACTATATTAAAAAAAAATATGGTCCCAGAAAATCATTATATTAAGTAGCAAACCAATGCCTTCATCTCTGTCATTACCCTCCCCCTAATTAATTAAAGATTGGCACAGTGTAAGAACTAAATTTATTTTCAATTAAAATAAGAAGCCCGTATGTCATGATAATTTTTTTGCTACTATTTCTAATGTGCAAAACAAAGGTTTGCTGTTAGCATTGAACACAGTAATCAAAACAAATCCTTTAATTTTCAATAACTGCAAGGAGACTTGAAGGGTCGCTCTCCTAGCAAGGTACTACCTCAATGGCTAATCCTATTAAGAACTGAGTCATGCACCTCCACTAAATCCTCTGGGGAATTTGAGGAATCAAAGGCTTACTGCACACTTAGAAGGCAACGACTTTGGTAAAGGGCTCTATTCTATGAGGAACAAAAGAATACCCCTTGTGTACTTAAATATCATCTGCTTTTCCTTCCAAAATACTCCATTTTTAAGTAAAGATATGTGATTTCAATGTATTTAGAGTTTAGCTTTTGGCACCACTCTCGCTTCTGAGCACAAGTGCCATCTGCGGGCCCCATGGCTCACACATAATGATATGCTTACAAGCTGCTTCTCTTTTCTGCACAATGTACCCTTTTCACTTTAACATACATTTTCCATAAATTTTTGAATAACAAATTGGGCTGGTGGAAGTTTGTTGAAACGGGACAAGGGAAATGCCTGTAGGCTAGAAAGCGGCGATTTTACTAAAGCAATTGGCGCAGTGGAAAATATCCACCCCACGCCTCCCCCACTGCCACCCCGCCCCTCCCCATATACCTCTCCTGAGCTGCGATGGATGCTTTAAAATTGCACAGGAAACTTCTCCCCTCGATATATTAGGTCTGTACGTTCACTTGGGCAAAGAGCCCACATGCCTGCCATCCATTACACCTGCTGGGTGACAAACAGATGAGAGTCACCCTGCAGACTCCCAGCGTTTGATCTCCTGATATCGCCAGATGTCCCCCATTTACATTCAAACATAACCGCCGTCATTAATGCAACTCGCCCGGCTGACATTTAATGGGGGGAAAAAGTTGAATTCTAATCTAAAACCCTAACTATCCAAAGCTTTTGGGATGTGAATATAGACACTAGTAAATATGTTTCAATTGGTGTAACTGATTTCATTGTTAAGACTGGGAGCTGGTACAGATGGTCAGATTTTGTACATATTTCAAAAGAGAAGACCTGTATTTTGCTCCATTTGCCTTCTGAATTTTGAATTTAAACAGTAAATCTGCCTTTATCTGCTGTATTCTTTTTCTTAATGGAAGTATAGTTGATTTACAAAGTTGGGTTAGTTACTGACATGCAGCCTAGTGATTCAGTTATACATATATATATATAATTCTTGTTCATATTCTTTTTCATTATAGGTTATTACAAAGTATTAAATATAACTCCCTGTGCTATTCAGTAGGACCTTGTTGTTTATCTATTTTGTATACAGTAGTTTGTATCTGCTAATCCCAAACTCCTACTTTATCCCTCCCCAACCTTTCCCCTTTGGTAACCTTAAGTTTGTTTTTGATGTCTTAAATACAGTAAGAATAATCTTGATTGTTGGCTCCACTTCAAATATACCACTTACTAAGGGAGTAAATTAGTAAAAAAAAAAACAACAAAAGTCAAGAAAGTCTTGGAAAAGGTAAATCTTAGTTTCTCCCCCACCTACCTCCCTAAACAGCACCCCAAAACTGCTTACTGATAAGATTCAACTGGAGAACTTAGGGAAAAAAGACAGAAATCAAATGTACACATGTCACTCCCGATCAGTAAGAGTTCTCCAAAGGTGAGATCCAGAATATTTTACATTTCTATGCTCTTTTTGAAATTGTTCCTAGACCTTGAACTTGGCACATTCCTGGAAGTATATTCAGGAACTATTCATGAGAACCTGATTAACAGCTTGACTTTTTGAGACTTTCTTTCCCATCCTTTCTTTTATGCAGAAAATATTTACAGTGTACCTACTCTGGGCCTGGCACTGAGCACTAGGGATACAGAGAATCTGTTCAGATACAAGGTTTATCTCTGGAGAGTCAAAAGGTGAGTTTAGGAACAGACTCCAGGCTACCTAATATTATGAGAGCAGAGAGATTCTTGTACGAGGACTAAAGGGAGTGAAAAAGCCCTGAGCTACCTTCCAACAATTTACAATGTGTCTACCAATTTGGACATTTCTACACGATTTGGGAAGGAAACCTACTAGACTTACCAGAAAGATCTCAACATCCATGCCTGAGAGAGACTCTGATTGTTCAGGGGAAAAAGGGCGAACTTAAGCACTGAAGAGGAAGCCAGAAAGATGTTAGCTGCTTCCTGCATACTTCCTCTGCTTATACTTAGATCTCCCTTCTTCTAGCTGCTCTCCCTCTGGATTGAAGAGATGTTATCTTCAGAGAGGTCGTTAATGAGCACCTGCCCAGGACCCCCAGTGGCTCTCCCACAACCCCTGGTCCTGTTTTCCTCCTCTCACTCACTGCGATAGGCAGTCGTCCTGTTCGTTTGTTTATTCATCTCTTATCTGTCTCCCTACATCAGAGCAGAGACCTTGCCTGTCAGTCCCCTGTCCCCAGGACCTAGAACAACACCTGGCATGAAGTGGGTATCCGATACATGTTGAATGAATGCATTAATGAACCCAAGATAGTTATACCTACTATTCCTTGATCTCTTTCATCATCAGATCCAGATTTATTTTCAGTATATCTTCTAGGATTTAGAATATTAGTGAAGTTTTCATCTGAAGTCCAACCTGATTCTTTTTTATGATTTTTTTGGGGGTCTGTTATCTAGCTTTTATCCACGGGGGGGTGCTTACACTTGAACTCAGCTCAGCAGCAATCCACGTTTATGCAAAACCAACACATCTTCAGTCCATCTCTCATTATAACTTATAAAGTATCCTAATGCCTCTCGGCAGTGTTAGAGTTCCAAATCTTATTTGAATCTTACACTCCATACTAAAGAAGAACAACAGGAAAACAAATCCCCTCAAAGGAAAAAAAAAAAATCCTTGAGGAATTTCTGTTTCAAGGTCAAGGCAATAGAGGACAAACCCAGACCATCAGCTCCCAGAGTAAAAGGAATTAAACAATGAAATCATTGATTTAAGGCTTCCAGTAATAATGGCAAAATATTAAATTAGGCTTAAAATTACTAAGAACTCTCAAGCCACGTTTATTTTAGCTCTTTTTCCCTCCAGCTGCTCAAAACCTCCCTGCAATTCAATGGCACCTTCTAATGGAAAGGGAGCTCAGAGTCTATTGACAGTTCCATGACAAGTCATACTTCACCTTGCATTGTCCAGTCTCCTTAGCTGTTCATTATCTTGACTGCTGTGCCTACGAGATAATGACACACTCTGCTTCTACCCCTGACTGTAACACATTTTTGCTCCAGGGTCCTTTTTAATTGAGACACACTGTCTGCATTACTGTTTTGGGTGCAAAAGTAAACACGTTTAACACAAGAATTTCAGTTGGTATTTGCTTCACCAAAAGGAAGTGTGTAAAAAGTCACTGGCCTCTAGAAAAGGGATGGAATGTTCCTTTTGAGACATTTAATGTTTTTACTCTTTTCTTTAACTGTCATGAACACCTGACACTTCGGGGGATGTGATGATCAATGATCTCTGTGAGGGAAAAAAAACGTTATGGTCACATCTTTACCAATTCCCTGACTGTCCCAAACTCATCCAGGAAGTACTGAGTAATGTCTACTCAACCGTAAAGCATAAAATTGACTGAAAATGTTTTGGCTCTTAAAAAACAGAGGCGGGGGGAGAATCTAATAAATTGTGCCTGGTAAATTATCTGTGTTCCTGGTACATCCAATTGAGTAGCCCGCCACTGACTCGAACAGAAATGCCCAGCTTCAAGATTAGTGGCAGCTGATCATGGCCAAAATGTGGCTCTTGTCTAGCAGACATTCTCAGAATTTGAACGCTTTGAATAAAAATAAGCGAATTATTTCTGCCAAGAAGTATATTTCCAAAAATAAATACATGCATGAGGAGCATTAGGGTTTATTCTCTCATTAGCTGGCAAAACCCAAAAAGGATGGTGTGCTAACCACAGAAGAATCATAGCATGTTAAGTACTGTGCAGATCTTCATTTTATCCCATGCAATTGTTACAACCATACCGATGATATGGGAACACTCACCACTCTCATTTCACGAACGAGAACACCTAGGCGTGGGAATAGTAAACCTAGTGTCCAAGGACACACCATGGAGCTGGATCTTGAACCCAGATCTATCTGATACCCAACCCCAGGGTCTGAGCCAGCACTGGGCTATGCCTGTTCTCTTATACCTGAATTCTTTAGAGTTAGCATATAAAAGCAGTCCAGTGGAGTTACCTAATGACTCTCATGTGTTCTTATATCCAAAAGTATATGGATTTACATTTTGAAAATATAAAATGGACTCACAAATTATTCAGTATTCAGACTGACCTAAGATATTAATATTTTGGTAGCATTCCTTTTATTTATAAAGAGTCACGTTACTTGTTGTCTTTTCTAATCATTGTGGAAAACACACATTTTTTTCCAACACCATATACTTGGGAAAGGGGAAATGGAAGAAAGAGAATTTACTCCCTCTTCCAGAAAGTCAGTAATTAACTGAGATTAACACTCTGTGTGTGTGTGTGCATGTGTGTGTGTGTGTGTGTGTGTGTATGTGAGTGAAAGAGAGAGAGAGAGAAGGTGGGAAGGGATTAATTGTTCACCACTCTTAGAAGTAAAATGATTCTTAAATGTTAACATGCAGAAGAGTCAGCTGGAAAAATTTCTAAATTTCAGATCATAAGACCCTCCATCAGAGGTTCTGATTCAATAAGTGTCAGGTAAGATTAAGGAATCCGGATTTTTAATAAGCAACAACAGGTGATCCTACAATAAGACAGTCTGCTCCAGTGTTGTCCAATAAGGTAGCCATTAAGCATTTAAAGTGTGGCTAGTCCAGGAATAGACTTACCATATGACCCTGTAATCCCACTCCTCGGCATATATCCAGAAGGAACCCTACTTCAAAAAGACACCTGCACCCCAATGCTCATAGCAGCACTATTTACAATAGCCAAGACATGGAAACAGCCTAAATGTCTATCAACAGATGACTGCACAAAGAAGATGTGGTATATTTATACAGTGGAATACTATTCAGCCATAAAAATGAAAACATAATGCCATTTGCAGCAGCATGGATGTCCGTGGAGAATGTCATTCTAAGTGAAGTAAGCCAGAAAGAGAAAGAAAAATACCATATGAGATCGCTCATATGTGGAATCTAAAAAAAAAAAGAACATAAATACAAAACAGAAACAGACTCATAGAAATAGAATGCAAACTTGTGGTTGCCAAGGGGGAGGAGGGTGGGAAGGGATAGACTGGGAGTTCAAAATTTGTAGATACTGACAGGCATATGTAGAATACATAAACAAGATTATACTGTATAGCACAGGGAAATATATACAAGATCTTGTGGTAGCTCATAGCAAAAAAAATGTGACAATGAATATATGTATGTTCATGTATAACTGAAAAATTGTGCTCTACACTGGAATTTGACACAACATTGTAAAATGACTGTAACTCAAAAAAAATGTTTAAAAAATATAAAGTGTGGCTAGTCCAAAATGAGGTGCACTGAATGGAAAAAAAAAAAAACACACTAGATTTCAGACTAGTACGAGACTCAGTACGAAAGTAAACATCTAAAATACCTTACAAATAATTTTTGTTACATGTGGATAATATTTTAGGGATATTAAGTTTAATAAAATGTATTACACAAATTAATTTCATTTTATTTCTTTTTACTTATTTTTTAATGTGGTACTATCAAATTTTAAATCTTATATATAGCTCATATTGGTATTTCAACTGAACATTGTATCTCTATGTGAACTTGTTTTTGTTGAGGTGTGGGGGCAACACTGGTTGACCCTCTCATTTCAAAACGAAAGTAGTAAAATTATTCTAAATTAAAATCAGGACCATGGTGTATGTATTAAAAAGTTTAGTATGTAATATTTTTTTTAAACATCTAAAGATTTGAAATAGATATACCAAATTTTTTTTTATTAAGAAAACTGAAGCATTAACTAACTATCCTTAACTATCATTCAAAGATTATCAAATCCCATCTGTGGCTGGGATTCAGCCTTCAATTATGAATCCCCTTGGGGCATGATATAGGTATATATGTATGTATGTTTGTATGTTTGGATGCTATTTAGACAATCCACCACAAGGTAAGACCTTTCATCCAGTGCCTTGTCCACAGAGTAGTGGAAACATTCAGCCAACTGGTAAATATCATCCAGTATTGTTGTAACTGGCATTATCTATGTAACGAGATAAATAGGCGTATACAGGTATGTGGGAACATAATGACCTTTGTTAACATTCTCTCTGTTGGCCAAGGTACAGTTGACATTTGAACAACATGGGGTTGGAACCACGTGGCCCCACTTATATGCGGATTTTTTCCCAATGAATACGTACTACAAGTGCTGCACAATTCCCATTTGGCTAAATCAGCAGATGTGGAACCACCATACAGAGGGTCAACTGCAAAGTTACAGCCATGTGTTCCACTGCCAGAGAGTGTGCCTCTATCACTCTCACTGTTGAAGGGCCAACTGTACTATGAACCCTAAAGCGCTGACCTAAGTTGGAGCTTCTGCAATCAACGTATTAGGAATTATTACTTGTATTCTGTAAATTAACCACCATTATGCTACTAAAGTGAGGTTCATGTATTTATTTTCATAGTATTTCATATGTTTTAATGATGATGAGTGAATTTCAGTCTTGACTTTCCTGATATGGACCATATACTCATATTTTGATAATTCGTTTTTATCAGAAGTCCCCAGGCACTCTCTGTTTACAGAGTCCTTGGTGTCTCAGGGTATTTTCATGGTGCCCTAGGGTAAAAGAATTATGTAACAGCTGCATGTATTAAGTAATTAGGCCCAAACAACTTAATCATAATTATTTAAGCAGATGTTGCTGTCTTTAAATATTTTAAATATCTCATAGGTCCCAAGTTGAGTTTGCTAAAGTTAATACAGTTGCCTCAGCCCAGTTTTAGAACTACAGAACTACATTGACTTTAAATGTTTAAGAAAAGAAAATTCTGTCATTTCTAAGGGAAAGAATACACCTAATACTAATAGCTATTCAGAGCTTTGTTACTTTTAACACATTCTAATTATTATCAGGGTTTGTAAAAGTCATCATGTACTGCACTACTGGTCAACTATTTCAGATTGACAATTAGGGTAGATTATATCAGTCAATCAGTTGGTGAGTCAACAAGCGTTTCTAGAATGCCTATTATATATCCAAGTGTCTACTCTCAAACAGCCAATACCAATTTATCTGCAGATACATCTCAATGTTTTAATTTTCCACATTTTTCTAAAAAAAACCATCACATGACTCAAATAGGGAGCTCAAATGATTAATATAATCTCAATCATTTTGTTTCTTATCTTTGCTTATTATGCTTTTCAAATTAACCTATGATTAAAAATTCTTGTGATGACTAGGAGGTCTTGTGAAATTCTGAAGATGAAATACTTTAACTACAATGTTGCTGTCATTTTCAGAACACAGATAGAGGTAGGGACTCAAACAGTGAAAGAGTCAACAAAAACTAAAAACTAACTTTCAACTTCCAGTTCCTATCTGCATGTAAATTATTCAGAAGTTGCCACTCCATTCTAACAAATAAAAAGCTGAACAAACTGAAAAATTACAACCATTCTTTGATATGATAGAGACATGAGGCCACTGCCCTCAAAAATTGCAGAGACAGACAGGCAGATACAGAGAATCACAACCTCCCAGAGCAGAAAGCCACAAACAGAAACCTCCATGGGAACCAGTGCCAGGGAAAGAAGACATGAACTATAATGAACAAACTGCTGGAGGCTCATTGTGGACAAATAAAAGAGTTAAAGACTCCAGGAGCCCACAGTCACTGTGAGTCTCCCACACTTTTGTGAGTTTTACCTCCAGAAGCTCTATCAGGTTCTCACAGTGATTATGGGAGAAAAATTCCCTTGTGCTTCTGGCAAGGGAGAGGAAAAGAAACCACTTTTAAATATGCCAGAGCATTCTATACTTCTTAACAAGGTCTGACTTCAGGTGAAACTCTATTACCAGAGTTTAAACTGGCAGAAATTTATCAGAGACTAACCTATCTGTGGGAAGAGACATGCTCAATTCCAGCTCCCTCTAGCCTTCCACGTGGAGGAAGAGAAATATCCAAATCCAACCTTCTCAGCCTTTCACGTGAGGGAAGGGAAGGACACATCAGCCCCTACCAGTCACCCTGCCCCACCTAAATGGGGAAAAACTGAGAAGTACTGGTAAAGTTCACAGTCCAAGTTTACTAAGACTGAATCATAGGACTATAGAACACTTCCCTCCCTCTACACATTACCACTACACTACTAAAGATCTATTTAACACAATTCCTTCTATCTAGTACAACATGTTTGCCTTTCAACAAAAAATTACAAGGCATACTAAAAGGCAAGAAGCATAGTGTGAAGGGAGTGAACAAGCATTAGAACCAGAGTCAGAAATATCAGAAATGTTAGAATTACTGGACTATATTTTTTTGAACTGTGATTAAATGCTAAGGATATTAATGAAAAATGTGGAGGGCATGCGAAAATAGATGGATAATATAAGTAGAAACAAGGAAATTATAAGAAAGAATCAAAAAGAAATATTAAAAATCAAAATAACTAACATAAATAAAGAACGCCTTTGATAGGCTCACTAATTAGACATGATTGAAGAAAGAATGTCTAAACTCTAGGATATGACAAAAGTAACTTCCAAAACTGAAAAACAAAGAGAAAAAGGACTGGGAAGAAATAAAGAACAAAACACCCAAGAACTATGGGACAACTACAAAAGGTATAACATATGTGTAATGGGAGTAACAGAAAAAAGAGGAGAGAAAGAAAAAAACAAAAACAAAAACAATACTTGAAGCAACAATGACTGAGAAATTCCCCAAAATTAATGTCAATATCAAACCACAGATCCAGGGAAATTAGCAAATGCCAGGCAGAATAAATGCCTAATAAACTACACTTAAGCATATAATGTTCAAACTTCAGAGAATCAAAAATAAAGACAAAATCTTGAAAGAAACTAGAGGAAAAAAACAACCTATAGAGGAACAAAATAAGAATGATACCCAGTTTCTCTGAAGAAATGCAAGCATAAAGAGAGTAGAGTGAAACACTCAACGTTTTGAAAAGATAAAAAATCCATCAATCTAGAATTCTATACCTTACAAAATTATCCTTTAAAACTGAAGGAGAAATAGAGACTTTATCAGACAAATAAAATGCAGATAATTTATTGGCAGTAGACCTGCTTTGCAAGAAATTTTAAAAGAAGTTTTTAGAGAGAATGAAAATAATATAGGTTAGAAACTTAGATCTACATAAAAAGAAAAGCATTGGAGAATGAATAAATAAAACTAAAATAAAACTTAATTTTTCAATTGATCTAACAACAGTTTTTACAAAAGAATAACAGCAAGAATATATTTGGTTATGTATGCTTTTGTATAGATGTGTAGCTCCTTAGATAAGTTTATGTATAAGTGAAAAGAGTAATAGCACCAACATAAGAAATGGGAGGGAGGAATTAAGGATTTTTTAATAAGCTACTCATACTACTCATGATGGGATATAGTATTTTTTGAAAGTTAACCTGGATATTCTAAATGTATACTGCAAACCCTAGGGCAACCACTTTAAAAAAGTGCAATTAATATACTAACGAAGGATAGAAAGTAAAATATAAATGCTCAAAATCATAAAAATGGAACACAAAACAAATAAAGAAAAAGTGTAACAGCAGTAAAAAATATAGTAGATATTAATCTGACTATATTACTAATTACTTTAAAAGTCAATTGTGTAAATACATAAATCAAAAGACAGAAATAGAGTGGATCAAAAAACAAGATCCAACTATATGGTCTTTATAAGATATACATTAAAAGTAAAGATGTGGAAAGATATATCATGCTAACATGCTAATCAAAAGAAAGTAGAAATAACTATATTAATTTCAGATAGAGGAGGAGAGGAATTTAGAGCAAGGAAGTTAACAGGGATGATATGTGGCATTACTTAAAAATAAAAGGATCAATAATCCAGGAAGGGATAACAATCTTTCTTGTGTAATGTAGAAAAACAGAGCATTAAAATATGTGATCCTAAAACTGGTTAGAGCCACAAGGAGACATAGATTAATCCACTATTATAGTTGAAGGTATTGACACTCTTCTATGGGAAATAGACAGGTCAAATTGAGCAGTCAGGAAATCAGTAAGGACACAGCTGAATTCAAAAGCATTATTAATCATCTGGATATAACTGACTTTTACAGACTACTTCCTCTAACAATAGTAGATTACACCTATTCTTAAGCTCATGTGGAAATTTCACCAATATAGACCCATTCTGATTCACACCTTAATAAATTTAAAAAATAAAAGAAAACATGCAATTTCTTCTCTCATACCACAATGGAATTAAACTTGAAATTAATAATAGAAAGATAGTTGGAAAATCCCAAAATACATGGGGATTAAACAATACATTTCTAAATAATACATGGTCAAAGAAGAAATCTCAAGAGAAATGTAAAAATATTTTAAATTAAATGAAAATGAAAATACAACCTACCAAAATTCATGAGATGCAGCAAAAGTAATGCTTAGAATAAAATGAATAGCACTGAAAAATATATATACATAGAAAGAAGAAAGATCTAAAATCAATAATCTAAGTTTCCACCTTAGAAAAATACAAAAAGAGTAAATAATAGTGCAAGTAAACAGACAGAAATTAATAAAAATTATAGCAGAAATCAATGTTACTGAAAACAGGAAATCAATAGAGGAAACCAACTAATCAACTAAATAACTTATTCCTTGAAAAGATCACTAAAATCAATGAGCCTTTAGCCAGGCTAACTAAGAAAAAGAGAGAGGACACACATTAGTAACATCAGAGATGAAAGTGGGCCATCATACAGATTCTATGGACATTAAAAGGATAATGATAAAGAAATGTTCTGAAAAATAAAATGCCCCCAAATTTGACAACCTATATGAAATAAACCAACCTCTTGAAAGACACATTCGGTTAGAACTCACACAAGATAAAATAGGCAATCTGGATAGGTTTATGTCTATTAAAGCAACTGTCCATAATTAATAAACCTCCAAAAGGGAAAACTCTAGGTCTTGATGGATTTGCTGGTGAATTCTACCAAATATTTATGGAAGAAATTTTACTAATTCTCTACAATCTCTTCCAGAGATATAAGCAGAGGAAATACTTTCTAACTCATTCTGTAAGACCAACACTACCCTAATACCAAACTCAGAAAAAAAATTACAAAAAAACTACAAATCACTATTCCTCATGAATGTAGATGCAAAAATGTCCAAAAAATATAGGCAAACTGAATCTGCAATGTATAAAAAGAATTATACACCATGATAAAATGGGATTCATCCCAGGTATGCAAGGTTGGTTCAACATGCAAAATTCGATTAATGTAATCCATCACATCAACAGATTAAAGATGAAAATCACATGATTATATCAACAAGTGCAGAAAATCATTTGAAAAAAAATCCAACATCCACTTATGATAAAAAGTCTCAGCAAACTAAGAATAGAGGAGGATTTCTTCAGTGTAGTAAATAATATATATATATATATTTTAAAAACCTATAACTAACTTCCATCTAAATGGTGAGAAACATGAAGCATTACCATTAAGATTAGGAAAAAAGTAAGGCTGTCATTTCTCACCATTGCTTTTTAACACCCTACTAGAAGTCTTAAATAATGCAATAAGACAGGAAAAGTAAATGAAAGTTACACAGATTGGAAAGCAAGAAATAAAACAGTCTTTCCTTGCAGATGACATGATTGTCTATGTAGAAAGTCCCAAAGAATCCAACAACAACAACAACAACAACTTCTGGAACTAGTAAGCAATTACAGCAAGGTTACAGGATGCATGTTAACATACAAAATTCAATCATTTTAATATATACCATCAATTAACAAGTGATATTCAAAACTGAAAATACAATGTCATTTACATTAATAGATGTAAAACTTAGGGTTATACAAGAACTATATGAGAAAGAATACAAAGCTCTGACAAAAGATATCAAAGAAGAACTAAACAAATGGAGAGATATTCCATGTTCATGAATAGGAAGATTCAATATCGTCAAGAGGTCAGTTCTACCCAACTTTACGTATAGAGTCAATGTGATCACTGTCAAAATCCTATTATTAATTTATAGTAATCAAAACAGTATGGTACCGGTGAAAGAACAGATAAAAAAAAATCTATCAATGGAGCAGAATAGAAAACTCAAGAATAGACTCATAAATATAGCCAATCAAACTTCAATAAAGGAGAAAAGGCAATACAATAGGACAAAGACAGTCTCTTTAACAACTGGTGCTACAACAACTGGACATCACATCAAAAAAAAAATCTAGACACAGACCTTACTCCCTTCAAAAATTAATTCAAAATGATCACAGACCTAAGGGTAAAACATAAAACTATAAACCTCCTAGAAGGTAACAGAGTATACCTAGATGGCCTTGGATATGACTGTGAATTTTTAGACACAACACAAAAAGCATGATCCACAAAAGAAATAATAGATCAGTAGGGCTTAAGCGAAATTAAAAACTTTTGCTCTAGAAAGGACAATGTTGAGAGAGTGGTAAGACAAATCATAGACTGAGAGAGGGTATTTGCAAGAGACACATCTGATAAAAGGCTATTATTCAGAATACACAAAGAATGCTTAAAACTCAACAATAAGAAAATTAACGACCCTATTTTTAAAATGGGAAAAGGCCTGAACAGATACCTCACCAAAGAATATATACAGATGGCAAGTAAGCCTATGAAAAGATATTCCACATCATCGGTCATCAGGGAATTGCAAATGAAAACAAGATACCACTACACACCTATTAGAATGTCCAAAACCCCAAACACTTACAGTATCAAATGTTGGTAAGGATGTGGAGCAACAGGAACTCTAATTCACTGCTGCTGTGACTACGAAATGATACAGCCAGTATCACCAGAAGACAGTTTGTCAGCTTCTTACAAAACTAAACAACTCACCATAATATCTGACATTCACACTCCTTAGTATCCACCCCAAGGAACTGAAAACTCCTGTCTACACAAAAAAGCTGAACATGACAGCTTTATCTGTAATTGCCAAAACTTGGAGGCAACCAAGATGTCCTTCAGTAGTTGAGTGGATAAACTGTGGTACATCCCATGAAATTTTATTCAGCACTAAAAAGAAACGAGTTTTCAAGTCGTGAAAAGAGATGGAGGATTCTTAAATGCATATTACTAAGTGAAAGAAGCCAATCTGAAAAAGCTTCAGATTGTATGATTCCAAGTGTATGTATGACATTCTGGAAAAGGTAAAGCTAGGGAAACAGTAAAAAGATTAGTGTTTGCCAGCAGCTAGTGGGGATAAAAAGATGAACAGGCAGAGCATAGGGGATTTTTAAGGTGGTGAAACTATTCAGGGTGATACGGTAGTGGTGGATGCATGACATTATGCATTTGTTGAAACCCATAAAAAGTCTAATACCAAGAGTGAAACCTAATGTAGACAATGGACATAGAGTGGTAATGAAATGTCAATTTAGGTTCATGGATCATAACAAATACACCATTCAGATGTGGTAAACTGACAGTGAAGGGAATTATAAGCCTGTGAGGAGAGGGGGTTTATGGGAATTCTTCATATTGTCCATTCAATTTTGTTGTGAACCTAGCATTGCTCTTAAAAATAACTTTTATTCATTAAAAAAACCCTTACTCTCAAGAGAGCTCCATCTGGGAATACCTATGTTGGTCACACAACCCTACAAAATGATGAGGTGGTTAACATAAAAGATGAATACTCTGTAAAGTGGATGGAAAAACTGATACTTCCAACCAAACAGGAATTCCTAATGGTGGAAAAGTTCATGCACAGACAAGGGTAACAGTTTATGGTGGTAGTTTTGAAGTTAAAACCAGTTTAAACGGAGCCACGATGTAAAATTCGTTCAAAGGAAAAGCAGTATGGCCACTCCTGCTGTACACACATCTGTTCCAAGAGTGGCTCCATTCATTCCACAGCCAGTAATTAATTGGCTACTCTGAAGAAGACACTGCACAAGTGCCTCAGAGGATGAGTGAGGCGTACAGTCCTCTGGCAGGCATCTTGGAAGCTAACATGGAGGTGTCACACGCATAAGAAAAAAATAATTCTTTTGTAAGTCTAAATGGAAAGGAAAATAAAGAATATAGTAAACGAAGCCAATGCTGGAGAAAAACTTCTGTCTGAGAAAGAGGCAGCATATGGACCAAGTCTGGGAAGATGAAAAAAATCACCAGGTGGAATGGGAGGTGCGGAGGAATTCTACCGGAGGGAGCAGCGTGAAGCAACGGGAGTGCAGAGAGGGCCCTGTTCCGGGGACTGGAGTTTGGCTGGGATGTGAGGGATGCAAATGGAAGTAGGTAGAAGCCAGACTGGAGAACTGTAAGTGGCAGTTTGGACTAGATTGTGTCAACACTAGGGAAGAAAGCTTTGAACAATTTTAAGCAGACGAGGATAACATGAATCTCACTGAGTTTTAAAAAGATCAAATCAATAGAACTGCTGATTAGATATGAGAAGAGGGGATGGGATGATAAAACCTATCTCCAAGGGTGCCCAGGAGAATTAAGTTACATTTACTTAGGAAAAAAAAAAAACCTTAGAAAACTCATGTCTTGGCTTATAATGTAAAAGCTGCATACACAGTCTATACCATAGTAACATCAACATGGTTGCGATTCTGAGAGGAATGAATATTTCAGCGCACGATAATCCAGTAACGTCATATATTAAATCACCTTAAGTGAATTAGAAGAGTTTATTCTCTAAAACAGCAATGAAATACAATTAAGTAATTCACAATTTTCCAAAGTGTCTTTTAAAAGCGCATATTTGGTGTGTCATATACTACAATGCTCTTTCAAAGGAACTTTTTAAAATAAAGCACCAGATCCTCTCTGTATGTGGAACAATGTTAAATTCCAGCTCTGCTTTGAGCATAATTAAGTACCCATAACACCATAAAACTTTTATTAAATTACGGTGTTGGGAATGAAATGTAAATTTGTCTTCCAATATGATGTTGGCATTTCAACCTTTTTTTTTTTACAGTCTGAATATCATTAATAGTAAAAGTTCAAGGAATAAGTAATGCTGAAGTATTGAGTAGAATTCAAGGTGTCACATAATTATAAATACTAGTGAAATTATATTCTTGAGCTATTATCTATCCTTCCTGCTTATTTTCTAAATAACCATCACTGATACAGTCTATAATTATAAAAGAGATAGTAAGATGGGGTTAACATGCCAACCACCACCTATAAATGAGCTTTATCTTTTGTCATAATATATGGAGGACAGAAATGGCTTTACTGGTCAATTATTTACACTACAAACTCCAAAACACACAAATATTATAAGCAGAAGATATCTATTCAAGTTCAAAAGCACAAAGAAAATGATACAAAGAGAATCTGTATTTTTCTTAACACATAGAAGGCATAAAGAAATCTACTTAAGCTTTAAATGAATTGAAAAAATAAAAATAAATATATATTATCTTTGTTCTGCAGTGCTGAAGAGACGGGGCAAAGATCAGAGAATTTAGCTTCTTGTTGGTTATAGCTGATTATTTTGTATTAAAACTTGTTTTGAAGACATCCTACCCAAATAAAGAATTTTCTCCCTTTAAGGAAAGGAAAATGCTGCTTTTATTTCAGAAAAATCTGCCTTGCCCCAATAGAAAATGCTCACAATGCAAATATGCTCAGGGACCACGTCTGTCTAGGATGTGTTGTGAGCAAGCAGAAGTTTCTCTCACCTTCCCCAGTCCCCCTGGAGATCTGACCCAAAGAGAATGTGAATAGACTTTTCCATTTTGTTTCACATCAGGGTCTCCTGAGAGGCAAAGGACTGGAAAGCCATAGCCACAATATCCAAAGCATGATTCAAGCTGATGTCCTAGTAAAGGAAATGTACACTCCAAGCTTTTCTTTTTTTTTTTTTCCCAACCCACCATTCGCTCCAAATGATAAAATCACAGCCTCAAGGAAAATCACACCTTAAAAAAAAAAATTGTTTGTGTTGGCTGTTCTCTTAGAGAAGTTGAGTTTTCCTGGAAAGTTAACATTCCTTGTCAGAAAGGAAATAAAAATAAATGCAGCATAGGCAAAGATGACATTTGAATCGAAACAAAAGTTTGTCTTTTGCTTTTTTTTTTTCCCCTCTTTTCTCCGGATCATACACTGATGTGCTAAGAAAAACAGCCCCAATTTAGCTTTCCATAAGCCCTTCAGTGTGGTTCATATATACAGTCTCTCCTAAAGAGGTTTACTCACAACCCTTATGAAAAAAGGGACAAATATGCCATATGAAAACCGAGTGTTGGTTAGAGCATCAACAGAGAGGCCATGGGGGGTCGGGGAGGGGGGGGGAATGCCAGTGGCTTATTTATTGAAATAATTCAATGTTTTAGACAAGAGAAGATTGAAGCATGCCTCAATAGCTGAAATCACCTTCACTGTGACAAACTTCCACCTACTGAACTTAAAAACATCAGTGTACGATACACCAAGTTCAGGCTTCGATTATAAGCATCTAGGCTAAACCTGGGCCAGTCACAGACTTACTAGTTCCAGACTTAATCCACTATGCATTTACACTGGATCCAGATACATGTATGACAGTCACGAAGGGCGGTGACGGTAAACACACCAGAATGGTGACCCACAGCGGACAAAACCTGGGAGGAGCCTCTGACATTCTCAGCATTGAATTCTGGGTAGCATCACTTCTCCGCTGGATTCCCGTAAGGATCTCAATCACGTCTCCCTGGTGGCCATAGTGCCTCACTCTCACTCGTTGTTCACAATGTAACTTCTCATTCTCCTGTTTACAGTCTAATGTTCGTACGACCACAGGATGAAATCCCAACTCCCTCCCATCAGGTCATTCAAGGAACAGAGCCTGTCTTTCGGAGTCTACTCTTCCCAAGCTCATACTCTCCAACTCCTGGTCCCAGACGTGGAGGCTTCACATTCCCCATGTCACTTCTTCTTTGTCTCTGGGTATTTGTGACACGCTGTTCTCTCAGCCTAGAATACACCCCTTCTCCATCACAAGCCCCCCTTTGCCCTCGTGACGGGATACCTTTAATAGGTTCCATTACATTCTACACTTAACTATTATTTTTATAGACTAGGTTGAAGTAAGTGGTTCACTTTTCTCTCACATTATAAAGATGCATGGTCTTTAAACACTACCTGTAACAGTGCCTGGTACAATGGAGATACAGAAAAAAAAATATTTTGAACGAATAAATGACTGAAAAATAAGTCATTTGTCTTCTTAGTTAAAATCAAATTGTCCAAAAAACATTCAGTATATTGAAATCCAAACGTGAGTAGTAGACAGTAAAATTATCACGGTGTCCAAGGGCTTAATAAGCATTCAATAACTGTGAGCACTAACCATTATTGTTTACATTACAAAAGCATTTATGATTTACAACATTCTTCACAGCTACTACTTCTATTGCAAACTCATATAAAGATGACCACTGAAAACTTGTTAAAATACAGTTTGATGTATATACTGTTTTTATTTTTGCAAAAATGTATTTAAGCGAAGAAAACTTGTAAAGACAAAAGGACTCCCAGTTGAACCATATGATCACATGCTACTGTAACAAAAAATAATTATTGTGAAAAATAGTTCACTCTATTTATGTAGAGGCTAGGCAATGTTAGGGAAAAAAAGGCAGTGATAAAGACCCCCAAGTGCTCTACAAAAAAATTACATAATCCCAGTGATACACACACAGGTGGCTTGAATGTCATTTCAATAAAAGTGCCTAGAGGGCACTGATTTGCCATGTTTCTCTGGATCTGTGTGGCAAGCACGGCGTATGTGTGGGTATTACTTGTGGGTAAGCACTATTTACTCTACAAATAAATTACTATGTAGCTTACATTGTTAGGGTCGCATGATAGCCCTATAGCTTAAAAGACTGAAATAACCATGCATTTATCTTGTCACTACAGGTACTTACAGTGTAATTACAAGGTCAACAGTTACTATGTAATTACGTAGTTTCAACATTGTGGTTCTTAAAAAAAGAAAAAAAAAGTACACTGTTCTCCCAGTACCTGCTGGGAGCCCCTATCTCGGCTCCACTATCCTCACTTGAAAATGTGAACAGCTGCAAAAAAAACTCCAAAGGAAAATAAATCGAAGAATCTCTATTGGAATGCTAGTTACCTTAGAATTCTATTATATGATGATAGCAGTCAGACCTGTGACATATTCTGGTCCAATGGCCTCATTTTGTTGGAGATTTTCTTTTTAAATCTCTTATGGTACTATTCCTAATTTAGAAGATAACTTGAGATTAAAAAGTAACACAAATAGGTGTTTTTGTTTAGCAGCAATAGGGTGGGCTCCTCTATTTAAGTTAATCAAAAGAAAAGGGTACTAAATCATAACTTACAATATAACAGCCCTAAAATTTCAGTCTTCCAAAGTTCAGATTCGAAGTGCATTTCTGTAGGTCTGATGAATAAAGGCATAACTTTTATCTCTAATTTTTGAGTTGGTCCTGTGTGTGTGTGGTGTGATTAAAACTCTTATTTGTTTCTTTTCCAATGTATGGTGATTCTGAAATCATGAGTGTTATTAAAGTCTTTTTATAAAACCCTTCAAATTCTCCCCCTCCTTTATTCAGAGAGGCAGAAGGACACTGCTTTGATAGTCAATATTTGAACAACTCACTCCAAATTTATTATAGGTTACTATCATACAGAGAATAATAAAGAATTTTTTAATTACTTTAGCTCATAAGAATGGGCTGATAGATATTCCATCAATGTTATGATTCCCTTGGATGGAGAAATGCTAAATGCTAACCCAAACAGATTTTAAAACCATAATTACTTGGTAAACAAGGGAATCGTAGCCAAATAATTATTCATGAATACAGATTAAATTCATTTAGATTTTTTTAAAAAAAAATTCTTATTGAATTCTTCTGTCTGTGGCAAAGCCACTGAGCATAGCACTATCCAAGCAGTATTGCTTCTTCAATATGTTTTGCACAAAAAGAGCAAGCTGTAGGCAGGCTTTTGCTATAGGGTCTTTCTTCCTTCTCTCTCCAGCAATGAGGTGTGTGTGCATCATACTAAGAGAGGATGCTTGCTCCCTGATGCAGTGATTCACTGAAAAGCAAAAGCCAGGCAACAGAAGGCACATCCCCACACAGTCAGTTCTCACAACTAAAGACTCACTAGGTTGAGAGTCATCAGCAAGGAAACCACTCTCTACACAGACCAGTGCAGAAAAGTCCGCTTCAAAACAGCATCTCACAATCTCAAGAGATAATGTAAACTAGCCTCTCCCTTATCACCTAATGAAGCCAAGAAGTTCACTTAAATAGTTGCAGGATTTACCTCCCAATACCTGCTCACAATTGATTTACTGGTGAAGAGCTTCTTCTTTTCAACAGTTCAAGAAGAATTTGAACATTTCTTTGTTAAGTCTCACGTTATAAGTGAAGAGAGCAAAAAACAAGCTAAATCTAGGACATATCAGAGGCTGAAAAATGCAAGGTGTAGATGAACACGTACAGGATGATGTTTTGCTGTTAAGAAGGAAAATGATGACATAGGGACCACACTGAGCAGAGAGGCTGGGAGGAGGAGACCCAGATGTGCAATGAGGGTCAGAGGCATCACAGGTCTTCTCTGCGATGATTCAGTACGACTTACAAGAGGGATATGCAGACATTAAACATAATAACCAAAATTATGAAAACACATCAGAGAGTAAAGCAAATTGGAATAAAGCCTCCATGAAGAAAAACAGAGTATTTCTCCACCTGTTGGGAGCAGAGTTTTCCACTTCGTTGGTGAGAACTCCACTAACACAGGCTGTTGGAAATCAGAGGACAGAGAGAGGGGATAGTCTTCAACCTGCTTATTATACAGATGCATGGAGAAAACTACCAACAGCGACACTCTTACTGACCTTGCAGTTACTAAAAGTGAGAAAAATGTGTATTATTAGTAGTGTACTGACCCATAGGATCTGACCAAGAAACGATTCACACTGTTTATTCCATGCTTTATGTAAGTATGCATTTCAATGACTGCTCGCCTTCCTTTTTTTTTTTTTTTTTTTTTTGCTGGTAATTTTCAGTATGAAAGAAGCACTGTAGCTTTAAGTTTTAAATATAAAAAATGACACTGATTAACCTTTAAAATGGTGCCATTTAATCAAAGCAAGTAGATCTTTAATGGGTTTTCAATGGACTAATAAATCACAAGATTCTTTTTCACCATGGAAATAAATAAAATATTTTGGGGGAAAAAATCTCATTATACCTCTTGGTGTGTCTGTGCATGTAAGGATGGGCAAGAAAGGGCACAGAGACACGTGGCAGGGGTCCACACATGGTTATGCCACACGTGACTATGATTTGGAAGGAGACCACTCTGCCTTTTTTCCCAGTGTGTTCTTGATTCCTTTTTGCTGTATGTGCTCACAAGCAAGGCTGTAAGTGGCTACATTGGATGTTTTAAGGAACTTTGACAAATTTTGAGATGGGGACCAAGAAATAGAGTTAAGCATCACGTTTAAGACAAGTGACCTTTCACTCTAGGAGAAGCTAGCAGAGAAGATGAGCATGGTTTACTCCCTCCAGTCACCCCTCTGCCAACACGAATCCTCCCTGGGCACAAATGAAAAACCAAGCAACCATCAGTCTCCAAAAGTGTGGACTGAAGTCCTTATGTCCAGAGCTGAGTGTGTGGGCAAATAACTACTGTTTCACCTCGAGATGCAGCATTCTGTTTGCTCCCCAGGGATGCGCAGGTTGGTCTGAGCACTGTGACAGACCCTCCGCCTGGCTTATGGTGCCTTAATGCAAACAAGCTGAGTGTATGAACTGGAAAAACAATGACAGCTTGATAATGATAGACTGGTTGTGCCTTCCCTTTGAACCATGCAGGGATGGAAATACAGAGTAACGGGATGCCACGCACAATAAATTGACCAACTCTAAAAGGCAACCACAGGACAGGATGAGGAAGGTGGCAGGGTAGGTCTGCAAGTGGGAGGAAGGAGAAGGGAAGGGAGAGAAGCCACACCTGCAGAAGGGAATGAAAAGGATCAGGAAGGATGTAGGAACGAAAGAGCTCCTCAGCCGGCCCTTAGTGAGAGCCGCCATCTGCATGCACTTACATGGAGTCGGGTACCAAAGTGAGACCCCTACAGGCGTTCTCTCCTTTCATCCCTGTAACTCAGCACGGCTTAGCTACTTAGTGTCACAATTTTACAGATGAGAACGCTGAAGACAAGAGAGGTAATAAAAACTTGCTCCAGGACACACAGCCAGAGAGTCAGGATTTATATTCAAAATCACGCAGTTTGGGTGGGTTTTCCACGTTACTTCCTCTCCCTCAAACAAGGCTGCACCCACGTTATCCTCCTCTGCAGCCTGAAAGCGTGCACTCTCCCTTCTCCTTGTCAAAGGCAGCTTTCCCTCTGCGCCATTGATCACAGCATCCAGGAACATACCCTTTTATTTTTATCTTTTTAATTTTTTAAATTAATTTATTTTTATTGCAGTACAATTACCATGTGTCAATTTCTGGTGTATGGCACAATGTCCCAGTCATGCATATACACGCATATATTCATAGGAATGTCCCCTTTTAATGTGCCCCCTCACCTCTAGGTCCAGTCTCTCCCATTCTAGAGTCTTCCTCCCCATCAGTCTCTAACACTGCTCAAATCTGCCCACCCCAGTCCCATTCCTTGACCCCTGCACTTTCTCTGAACATCACCACTTTGTGCCGGAATCCTTATCTGTACAGTTGACCTTTGAACAACATGGGTTTGAACTATAAATAGATATTTTGTCAATCAACACCACAGTACTACATGATCTGCGGCTGGCTGAGTCCCAGGGTGAGAACTTCAGATTTAAAGGGCCAACTATAAAAAGCTATATTCTGATTTACATTTGGGAGGGAGTTGGTGTCCCTAACCTCCTCATTGTTCCAGGGTCAACTGTACCTGGTTTTTCCCATCTTCTCTCTTGCTTCCGGACTAGACCTCTGCCCCCCACCATGCCAGGAACTGCCTCTCCTGAAGTCACCAATACTCTACCTCAATGGACAAGTCAAATAGACACTTTCCAGCACTCATCTTACCATGACCGGAGACTTCGGACTCATTAGAACACTCTTTCCTTGTCTGCTAAACTCAGCCCGCTGGCTCCCCATTCCTTAGCAGGTTTCTACTGAGGGCTCTTCCCTTCAACATCTCAGAAATGTTGGTGGCACTCAGAATTTCCCTGGTGTCCTTCTTTTCTGCTGCCTCTCTGGATGCTCACAATCTCTCATGAGCTTAAGTGACTTGTACACACGGGCAATTCCTTTACCTCTACCGCCAACCTGTGTTTCTCACCTGAAAACCAGAACTGGACATCCCACTGGGTGGGGGACACGAGGACCTCATGGATGAGTGTGGTAACTTCAAACTGAACATACTCACAACTGAGCGCACTGTGTCCTCACTCCTCTTCTCCACCCCAGTGTCACTTTGTATCCCATGTCATTTATAGAAGCCAACACTCTGGACATCACCCTTGACACTTCTGTCTCCACAACAGCCTCTTTCTCATTTCACACAGTTCCCCAGGCCACCAAATCCTCTCTGATAAACCACCCTACTTTGTCATAATTCAGGCCCTTACCACTCGTGCCTGGGCCAAGGAGATGGCCTACGTCCTGTGTCCCCAGGCCCATTCCTACCCCTTTCAATCAGTCCTCTTCACTGTCCGGACAACACAAATCAGATCATGCTTCACATCTGCACGAGCCCTTCTCTGGATTCCCACGGCCAGCTCCCTTGGCGGGAGTGTGCGGGACTCGGCTCTGTCTTCCTCTTCAGCCCCATCTCCCCACCGCCATCCCCGCCCCAGGCACCCCATTCCTGTACCTCCTGCGCAGCGGCGTGCTCTGAGCATCCTGCAATTTTTCACATCTCTGGATATCTGCACTTTCAGTTTTTCTTCTCCACCTTGAATGCCCTTTTTTTATAAAAACAATCTTGCCAGGAAACCACCTATTTTCTCTTCAGTACCTCACCCAGTCAAGACTCTTCTCTGTCTTGAAACAGCTGTTGGTCTTTCCCAGAGGTAAGCCCTCTCCTCCTTGAATGCAGGTCCAAGCAGCATGAAGTTTCTAGCATTTACACTTTCCACTGTGTTGTAATGTTATTTTTGCCGGAGTCTGTCTGCCTCACTAGACTTTGAAACCAGAAGCTAACTTTTCAATCACTTTGGTATTTCCAGGACGAAGCACAGGGCCTATCACACGGCAGACGCTGGGGAAGTAACTGGTGAACTCCACCTGCCGTCTGGTGGAGTTTTCAGTTTTAAGCTCAAGCGAATAAACAGGCAGCCTCAATTATTTTGAAAACAATCAGTATGCCTTAGAAGCAATGTAGCCAGAGAACAAATGAGATTTCTTTCGGAGATCAATAAATTGGAAGTCAGAAATGTTTAGCTCCAGAACACGTGGTGTCACTGGCCAACCGTGAATCTTGGACAAATCATTTATCGCTGCTTCATCTAAGCGTTTCACCTGTAAAGTGAGGTGACTAGGATAATCTCTAAAATCTCTCTAGCTCTCAAGTATCTATTTTTTTTTATGTGAGGTCATAACTGACCACACAGGCAGACATTCAAAGAAAAGAGCTAAAGCAATCTACCAAAAAAAAAAAAAAAAACCCTATTTGTTGTAAATAACCAGAGATGTGCACTGAGTTAAGAAGAAATAACAAATTGCTTCCAACCACCTTCCCAAAAGTACTTATGTAACTGAATCTTTCATACTTAGCTCTAAAAAATAACCCCCCCAAAACTGCCTTGGAAAACAGTCCTTTGGCTAGGAAATGTATGTCTTTATAGATGCATCAAAGGCCTCTTTTCTATCTTTTCCTTCACATTTTCAAATCAAGTACACAATCCTATTATTCACGGCCCTAAGTTTCCCCCCCAAAATATCAAATTTGTCTTTGATTCCACAGATCCTGAATATTTATATGCCTTTCAAGTCAGCATAGTTTGTTGGGGAAAAGAACACAGCTCAGTCACGTCTATTAAATATTAAGTATTTTGCTGCGAAAGCAGATACAGGTACACAGATGTGTGATCACAGCCTCTAGAGATACAAACATGATGCTTTCCCCCCCATTTGGTTGCAAATGAGGAAAAAAAAAACTGTGCTAAAAGAAATCTTGCTTAAGTAACATGGCGAGCAGTAATGCGGTGTTCAAAGGAAATGTGTTTGAAGTTGCACATTACAGCCAAAGGAGCACCACCATAATTCATAGTGATTAATGTTAACGTCAAAAATATTAAAGGAAGTAATAATGATTTGTATCTTCATGTAATGGGCTACCCTTTCTTTGATCTTTTATTCCCTTTGATCAATGAAATTAACGGACAATACATTTCAAACCAATAAAAGAGGAATTCGTCTTTAGCCAGCACACATTGGTCAGCCTGTGGGAATAATCACTGCATGAGGTCAGAGAGACAAATGCTGAACTGGTGTGGAAAAGGGATCAGATAATTTTATGACCATTAATAACGTTTGTCGTGCTGCAACCTCACGTGCAGATAAGAGTAATCCAATCATCCTCCTGGGCTCAGACTAATTACCTTTGGGATCACAAAGACCCCACCGGACCAGCACCCAGCATGGGACACTTGTGTGCTTTGAGAGGGGAGGAGGTGCTTTGCTTCCATTTCAGGGCAGAACAAGGTCAGCTGAAGACCTTTAAAGAGCCCTAAAACCTGAAAACAGTTTGGTGCGTCCTCTTGCATTTGTTATTTTTAAAAAATCATAAAACACACAATTTCATGCACATGCTGAAATTAAAATGGAGTTTTTCTAGATTCCTTTGGTTGCAAAGTTCCAGTTTTTCCTTCCAGCTGAATGTTTAGAAATGTTTTGGTGTCCCTGCTTTTGGTGTCCCTTTCTTTCTTAGGACCATGAGCCCTTTCACAATTTACCTCTTTGGTAATTAGCCACTTGGTGGGAAAAGTGAAGATGGATTTTCCCACAGCCAAGAAAACCAGCACACACTTGGTTCCCTCGCTCAGGTCCCTAATATCAGAATCTATTTCAGGAGCTCTGCTTCCCTAGGCATAGGTGGTGGTTGTGGATTTCTGAGATCTTTAGTTAGGGCTGGTTGCATAGATTATGTCCTCTTGAGGGTATCTTCCCAACCAAAGGCATTCCTGAAGACATTCCTTATGCATTAATTCCATATCTGGAATGAGCTCTGTATCTACACTGATACTAGTCATCAGTGCCAGATAAATGTTGAACACATCCAGGGAACTGCACTCAGTAAAGGCTGTCTTGTCACAACTTCAATGCCAAGGGCTGAAGAAATGCATAATGTGTAGATGGTTAACTATTTCCACATATGTGGCTATCTGTTTATTGTGCTCTGCTCCCCTTTCTCCAAATGCCTGATGTGTCACAGAAAAGAAAATGAATCTTATTAGTATCTAATAACCTAAGGGTTACTGAAAACTGACCACCATGTTGCTAAATCATTCTACCCACAGCTCTCAGCAGCAGGAAACCGTGATTCTCCTAATAGACTTATAATATACAAACAGAATTTGCTTCCATAAAACTGCAGGGGTACAGCTCTAGTTGGCTTTGGTGTGAGGAAATTCATGATCATCAATAATTTATCTCAAAGATTCATTAAAGCTCAATGTATTTATAGCCGTCTAACTACAGTAAAATAAGATTCATAACCATCAGTGGAGGAAATGTTATTCATATAATTTTCAGCATTTATTAAAAAACATTGTATAGATTTTTTTTTCCCTTTGCATGGAAGCTCAGTGAAGCCTCTACAAGGAAAAATAAGTTTTGGGAAGGAAGAATTTTCCAGACCCAGATTCAGAGACAAGGACTATAGGTCTAATTATAGACAGGTAAGGTCTCAAAGATTTCCTTTAGCCCCTGCGAGTGCTTATTCTCATAGGAACTGTGGCATCTCACCTGTGTTCTGCCAACTCCTTTGCTGCCTTCTGTGTTCCTGACCCTAATTCCACAAGGTGATTGTCGTTCACTCTCTCGGTTTAGTGTTTAGCTTCACAAGGCCGTGCCTCTGACCTGGGGACTTCACTTTCAGCCTCCTGCCAGCCCATTTCTCACTTGCCTAAATTGCTAGCCTCAACTTTGAGACTCATATCCAAGCTTACCTCCTCTGGGAACCATTTCTGTTCCCCGGTTTTGACAACGGAAAGGACTGGAGTGGTAATATACATTGGGAATGATCTGAAAACTGGAAGAACCCTTGAGATCATCAGGATACTGGGTTCAAGAAAGGATGGTAGGAGAAGAATTGAAGACCACGAGTGAAGAAAGCTCCTGGGAAATTCTGCTGTAAAGCAGATCAGTGGGGGGTTAGGTCGACCGATGTGTCAGATAAAGCCACGCATGTGTGTTTTAATGCAGTGAACAGCATGTTTGCATGTTTAAAAATACTTATGGAGGAATGAATGAATCCTATAAGCCCTATTTCTGCTGCCAGGAAGAAGGCTGTGTCTCTAGGCTGACTGATGAACTCCTATTGTAAATAGCAGGAGCAGAAGATTATTAGTCTCAATTTGGAAACTAAATCCCGAAAGAGCCATGCAGAACACAGACAGGCCTTCAAACTTGACTCCACTCAACTGAGCGGATGAAGACTTGTGCTTCTTTTTTTTTTTTTTATGACAATGAAAGATTAACTTCTGTATACAGAAACTTCACTTCAGAATCTTGTGTTATTTTGGTTACAGAAATGCTTATCACTTCGGAAAACTAAATCTTTACAGTGAAACCAATGCTGATACGGACACATGGCTTCACACATCAGAGATGCACAGATGTTTCTGGTAGCACCAAGTCAAAATCTGTTGGGGCTTCAACCTTCTATTTTTGTAATTAATACTGCATCTGTCCTCTGTTTAGCGTCCCTTGGCTGGCTACCACAGCCGGAAAGGCGAACACAATCCAGCTACAAAACTGCAGGATGGGCAGCTGCCATACTGGTCGTGGTGGGACACATGTACCACTGCAGGGGCTCTGGGTGCAGGTGCCCAGCCTACGTGTGGCAGTGGTAACTGCCCAGCGATGGCGGTCCGGGTTCCTGGGCACTGCCTCTTCAGCAACATGCTATCAACATCTAGAACCTCGGTGCTGGCAAGGGACACCAAGGTATGCAATCTGAGATTGCCCCCAATGCAGGGCTCCCCTGCAGCATCCCTTGTTTTCAGCCAATCAGTCTTCACTTGCAACTATCTAGAGATGGTAGCTTACTCTCATAGGAACACCCATTCCAGGATCTAAAAACAGCTCAGAACACTTTAAAGCTGTCGTTTGATTAGTGCATCATCTATCTTCCTAGAATGCGCCCAGTTTGCTTCTATGAAGACACACAGAATTAGAGTCCTTCACCTACAAAACATGAAGCTAGGTGCCAAATTCTTTCACTTTTACACACTAAATACGTCCCTTGCCCTTATATTCGCTCCTCAAGGATCTCGGATCTCTTATCATCCTGTCCCCTTCTCCTGGTATTACATTTCCTGCTGAACTTCTCCTTGGCCAGATCTGGACTTCATTTCTACCAACCAAAGAGACAAAGAGTAGGTATCAAATAAAGGCTGGGTCTGCTGACTCCAAGGAGATTCTGAGCTGCTGAACTGAAAGTCTCATCACTTAAGTTTATATTCTTGGTCATCTCTAAAAGGAAAAAAGGTAAATGTTAGGTTGAAAGGGCAGAATTACACCAGGTACAGGTGGAAACAAATTAGACTTGACCATCCCTCTCATGTAAGCCCTTTCTTGCAGTGGTGGCTTGTCTCTCTCTTTAAGGACAACCTGGCCTGACCCCACGACTACTCTAACCGCTCTGAGATAATAAAAGTCCGTCAGTGACTTTCAGTTAACTAAAATGCTTTTCAGTTAAAAAAAAAAGTCTTCCAGATTTAAAATGTCTATTCCAAGTTAAAACTCCAAAATTCATTTAAAGATAAATTATTCCCTCTCTCCTCCTTCAGTTCCGTTTCAAGTCTAAACTCCACGGTCATGGAGAAGGGCCACTGCCATTCCCTGAATGGCAGAACAGCTTGCTCTCTCTCTTCTCCCCCCATTCCTAGCTTCTCTGTCTCGATTTCTGAGCCTTACAGACCTGGAGCTGGGAAGCAGAGAAGGGGTAAAAGGTAGAGGGGACATGACCACTGACTTGACTAGCATTGATGTAACCTGGCCGTGGAGTCCTGTGGTCGTGAAAGATGTCTGATGCTCGACTGCTGACTCTTCAAGCATTCCTCCCACACCATCTCCGTCACAGATCGCCCAGGAGGCCAGTGTCCCCATTGACTGCTTCTAGCAATGACTCTCAGTCTTCATTTCACAATACAGCCCCAGGCTCTTCTGTGCCTGTCTTGCCTTCCAAGAGCTCTCCTTCAGGAAAGTTTCTCCCACAAAGTCCACAGGAAACATACACATCTTTCCCTTCACCAGGACCCAGGAGCACAGGCCATTCTAAAAGAAGCCCCTCTCCCCACTCCCGGATCTAAGTCATGTCTCTCACCGCGTCTTCTCCAGGAATGGTCCCAGCACCAGACTCTATGCCGCAGAGACAGCGGGGGATCCGGGTCAGTCACTCTCTGAAGACTTGCTCAGTGGGCCTGGGGAGAGAGACCTCTCCTTGCCCCTTCATAAGACCCTACATTGCCCTCCCAGAAATCGCACCCTCCATTTCCACTTTTCCTACCAGTTTCTGCCGCCTCTTTAACAGGAAAGGTGGTGGTGGTGTAAAAGTAGCAAAACCAGTTCTCAGGCATTTCTTCTGCAGGTTTTGCATGGTTGGCCTGGGACCCTGTGCTGGAACGAGAGCAACTGGGGCCGAAGGCAGAAAGCAGACACAGAGATTCCCTATGGAACTGCCTGCTACAGACTGGCAATGGATCTGTAAAACATCCTTCTTGTCTTTGAGCATATTTGAAAAAGTCTCTAAATGAAGACCTTAAAAACAAAAAGCTTCAAATCATAGAACTTAATAAAAACAATAGCAATAAACACAAGTGACTCACAGCACCTGGGATCAGCCAAGGAAAATTTTGTCCAGAAACCATCACCAAAGTGCCTCAAGAAATGCAATGATCATAACATAACTTAAAACTTGTAGAGCAAGGATACGGAGGTGCTGTTTTTCTACCGAGGGGAAAAGAGCAAAGTGGGAGGTAATTTGCTAAAATCTTTCTCAAAATGCAAATGTCCTCACGAGTCCTGAAGAAACCAATACACCTTCCCATATATATAAGATGCACTCTTTTTTTTTTTTTTTTTAAATAGAAACAGGATTCACACACTCTGCTTTCCAAACTGGATTCCGAGTAAGGGAGAAATATTTTGACAATGGAGTTGAGGATCACAAAGCAAAATAGCATTTAAATGGCAAAGCATGTTCAGTGTGGGAAGGTCAGCCTGGTCTCATTTGATATCTTCATTAATGGTCCAGACCAGAGAAATAAACAAGTTAATTAAACCTACAGGTAGTATTAAATTGGTCTGAGGGGCAAAGACTGGTGAGAGATAATAAGGCGGCTTTGGAGATTAGGGAGAGAGAGCAAATAAAAAAGAATTCAGGAAAGTGCATATGTTTAACAGGATAAGGCCCTTGGAAAACAGGATGGTGAAAGACAAATTCAACTGCTTATACAGACAATTAAATAAATCCTAGATTCAGTGCCTCTGGAAAATAATCACCAACATCATTTGGCCTTCCCACTCAAGGATGTAGAATAATAATAAGTAAGGGGAGAAAAACTTCATGAAATATACCTCAATTCCTGGGGAAAAAATGTGTTTATGTCTAAATAATATATAAGAATTCAAAGCAAGGATGTTTTATTGATATAATTTCATAACCATAATATAACTAAACTAGAGAAGAAATTAAGATTACCTATTGAAATGTGATTGATCATTGTATCACTGGTCTAAAGAATTTCAAAAATTAAAATTTTTGAAGAATATAGTTTGTTTGTTAAGTAAGCCATCTTGGAAATGCTTGACAATTATTATAAACAAAGCAGATGAATCACCATAAAGGAGAAGAAGGACTGAAATAGCCTGACTCCCCCTTACCTGTTGTGCTTCCTCTCTTTCCTAATTTCGGTGATGTACATAATGTACCATCTCCAAAGGTTAAAACAAACCTTCCAGTGGCCCTGTGCATGGTCCCTTGCAATGCTTCTCCCTTCATTCGAGGACACCCCCCTCCCCAAGTCCGCCCAGATCCTCCCCAGGCTGGAGTCAGGGCACACATCCCCTGACCATCATACTTAACGCTGACCTTCCTACCAAGCCCGTTATGTTACCTTTACTCTGCTCTATTTTCTCTGCGGGACTTACCCACTATGTAAAACTACCCTCTAGTCAATTCATTATTTACTTTGCTTCTTTCTGTCTCCCCCTTCTTCCCCTCAAACATAAGCTCTGGGAAGGCAGCCTCCTCACCTCTTTCACTACTGTGGCCTCAGCTCCAATAAGAGCTTCCTCCATAAGAGATCACTGAGTATATGAACGTACATAACCTGGCTGACAGGACACTGTGAAAACCCCACCCAGACAGGAAGAAGGGAGACACGGTAACGGAGCAAATGGTGGTGGGTGACGTCATTACCAATGTGCAACTGCACCGAATCTAAACTCAGACTGAAGTTTTCAATAAACCGAATTAACACAAATTTCAATAAACAGCATTAATACAAATCCATCAGAGTAGTTAAATCGCCAACTCTGCAGTTACTCATTTGGTCGTGTGAGGCCTCGAAGGATGACATTTTGAGGACCAGTCATCCAACAGCATCACATCAGTGCCTATACTGACTCATGAAAATTCATATGAAGTTAACTACCCTGTGGTTACTTCCAGTTTTCTTTTTTTTTTCCTTTTTCCAACAGAGTTGAATTAATGTGTGCCACCTAATGAAATATGCTGCAATTAAAGAACTACTGTGCATAGTAATAGCCCTGCGTGTGTATGTTTCAAATAACGTAGAGGCTGTGGTGACATTTCAGGAATGGAAAGAATGAAAAACAAAATTAAATCGCTATTAGATTTCAGATTGCATCTGGGTAACCTGAATGCGAAGACAGCCAATGAAACACTGATGGTTTAACGTGCTCCCGCCCATTCTGAAACATGATATGTCTGGAGGTTTGTTTTATGTTTGTAATGAAATATAACGTGGCCCACAAATCAAGAAATATGAGAACACTTTCATATGTAACAGAAAATCATCAACACAAATGTTCTTAACCTACTCCAGAAAAGTATTTGCCCTTTGGAGAAGGAATTTTGGCGTCTTAGAAGACAGTATTAATTTCTACTGTAGCCAAGGTTCCCTGCAACCCTAAAATACGACTGGAGTGCTCAGCCTGAAATCTAGTAAAGTAGATACTCGTAAAAACCAACTCATGGCTTCTAGCCTCAAAAGACTCAGAAATGATCAGCACAGTTAAAGAGTTGCCTGCAACAGCTACTGGAAGAAAATAAAAATATTAATTCAACTCAGTTTCCTGAACCACTAATTTAAAGTAATTTCACATGGGGATGGAGGGTATAGCTCAGTGGTACAGTGTTTACTTAGTATGCACAAGGTCCTGGGTTCAATACCCAGTGCCTCCATGAAAAAAATTAATAAGTAAATAAACCCAATTACCTCTTCCAAAAAAAAAAAAACCAATAAAAAACAAAACAAAAACAAAATAAAAATAATTTCACATGTACACTTGCCTCTCTTTCTGCTATCTTTTCCTCCTTACAGTCAGAAAAAGCTCAGTGCTAAGATATCACTATGGAACAACCAACTCTTATACCACCTAATGCTAACATATCTAAATGAAAGGAAACCTTGAAAGGATGGACTAGATTTTGCTACTGAATCCTCAAGACGGCATTCGGTGGCAAGAGTCATCAGCAGTTTGGGGGATTATTTAGGCTGGTCTGGAAAGTAGGAAACTGCATAGAAACACCCAGCGCCATCTTCTTATTTCCTAATATCTTGTCCAGATTTCCTTTCTGGAGTTCAGAGAAGGTTTTCCTCACTTACCTGCTCTACCCACCCCGTCACCCCACTCAAGATATCTGAAGTGCCCAACTCCAATATAGTATTTGATCCAGGAACTTTTAGACATAGACAAATACCTATTTTCAGAACTATCTTGAGGATTTAGGAAAGTTCAAGTAGACACCTAGTCAGAAAGACATTCATATTGACTTACCGAATACACATAAAAATGGGTCATTAATGGATTTTTCTCGTTTCTTTAATTTTATTTAAAGAAGGAAAAATCATTAAAAAGTTATAGGCACTGCAACAATATAAGATTTTCACTTTGTAATATCATTTATCTTGCCCCCCAAAAGTCTGAACACCAAACCCCACCTCCCAAAAATACACTGAATTACAAATGTTAAATGATAGTGTGGTGTTTGCAGTGTGTCTACTTACATTCGCTAAAAACAGAAAAAGCCTTCCCCTAATGAGAATCAATGTTCCCCAGAACAATAGTTAAGGTACTTATGTTCACATGCTTACCTTCTTTCAAATGATACAATTTTAAAAATTTCACTGTTATCTCTTTTGAATATTAGGTACAAAAAAGTCCGTCATATATTTTCATAAAAAAAAAAAAGAGACAGGAAAGGAAAACTACAAAATCACTATGAAATAAACTGAAATCGACTAGCTGGCTTCCACGTTTCAAACTGCACCTTCGACAAAAAGAAACAGCAAATAAAATTGCAAGCACACCTTGCAAAGGCTCCTCTTCGGTGCTAAAGACAACAATCAGCTTATCATAATTAACTTCACAACTGAGGGAAAAACGGACGTCAGCTAAGATGTGATGTCCAAGCCTACAGTTTGAAAGATGGAACTCAAGTGGATGGGAACTGAACGTGGGCCAGACGGCTTTATTCTAGTCACCCTGTTCCACAAATCAAGTAGAGGAATATCTGCCCATCAGCAAGGTTGTATATTAGTTCCGTTTGACTGGACTGAGTGCATTATCCCATAAAGCAAATTTTCTCAAAAAAAAAAAATAGCAAGAATGAAGAGATGGGATTTATATGTGTCCTTCATCACAATATACTGTTGACTTGTTCAGTGTGGTCCCTGCAGATAGTACTAAACTGCATCCTATTCCTCTGATCTCACACTCGTCAATCTGGCATGCAACGCTGAGGAAAGCATTCCAGCAAGCGAGCCCACGTGCTTCCTCCTGTTCCCTTCTCTCACTGCAGTTCTCCCGCTGCCCTGCCTCCATGCACCTACTTGGTATTGCTTGCAATAATTACACCTCAATTTCTGAGCTGAAAAATAAAATAAAGCCATCCAGGTGAGATTTTCATCTATAGGGGCCTTGGCTTCACCTCAGAAACACCTGACGGAATAGATACAAGATAGCAGGAAATAAACATGACAAAGTCCTTCAGCTGAGTTAGAAATGAAGTATGCAAACTGCCCTGTAGCACCCCACAATTTCCGCAGGGAGCAAATGCAAAAGGGAAACCAAGACTCACAACCACAACTTCCGTGCAGATGGCGCTGGCTGCTGACCTGGGGTGAGGTAAGAAGAGGGCGGGAGAGAGGAAGAGGAATCCAGTTCCACTTTTCATTGCATGATTCACATGCATATATATATCAGAAGAGTTCTCTTGACCAAGCATTTATTAGAAATCCTCGCCCAGCCTGCTTATAAACAATTTGAGAACTCATGCACTACAATATTCATAGCCGTGCTCAGGAAGTGACCTTCTGAGCCGACTTTATTAGGAGCTATAAAAAGTGCTAGCTAATAAAACACAAGGGCATTTAGTTGATTTCCAAGATTTTACTTTCCAGGCCTCTCATCCTCTTCCAAAAAGCTCTCCTACTAATGATCAGAATTGTTGTGTGATCCACCCTTGACAATACAGAAACCCAACAGCAAAGGCAGCAAAAATATAAATCCCACTGCATCTTTGGGACATTATTCAACCTGAAGTCTAAGGCTAGGCTTGCAAATTGCGCCACTGAGCATCTCTATTGTGGCTTATTTGTGGCGCAATTATATGCATGCACTTTTTGGTGGTTTTACCCTTGAGTCTGTATTCCACAAAAGCTCATAAATTTCTCAAAATTAGCTATACCTGTAATCTTATAATATTCCCCAGACCATGAATAAAATTGTACTTATTCACTTAAAATTAATATCCTTCTCTGGATTCTCAGTGGAAATCTGACAGAACACTGAACTTCCTGTTCACATGGCGAGGTGTTTTAATCCAGCAATCGTGGCTATCCATCTTCGAAGGATGGCAAAGCAAGATTGGAAAGTGGCCTGCTGCTCGCAGGCTGAACTTCCAATACAAACCTGTATGAAGGTCACCTTAGCAGGAAAGAGACCTGAGCAACTCATAAGGCTTTTAAAGAATTCAAAACATACAACAGGAAAAAAAAAAAAAAAAGGAAATGGACGCAGGAAACCCTCTTTCAACCCTTACAAGCCGTTCATTCTATTCTCGCTATAAGTTTAATTATATATAGAATGTATGAGGTTGTCCTATTTTGGAATCAACTCCAGACTTGAGCACTCAGGCGACTGCAAGTTTACTAACTTAAGGAATGTTATGTGGGAATGCAAGGTTGCCATTTCTCAAGGAAAGCCAAAAAAAAATCTAACTTGTTTTTAATGTGAAAATTCCAACATTAAAATTCTCTCTACTTTTGGCTCCAATGAAAGCTGGTCTAAATTGGATACTAAACTGGAAAACAAATACTCTGTGGTACCCTCCAATGAATGTTTACATGGAGAGATGTTGGCTCCTGCACATAAGCACGAGCCTGTCTGGAGCATGAGCTTCTTAGACAGCTTTGCCCCTTGTCTGGGTTTCAGATTTTCTACATGCAAAGTGAAGTTTTGATTGGTTTCTAGCTGTCTTTCTGTGGATCAGCTCCTCAGAAGACCTGCATCACCTTTAACAACTGCAAGTTCCCAGGTCCCACTCAGCTCTACTGAACCAAAAATGCCAGAGGTGATGCTCAGGAAACTCCACAGGCAAAGCCTGGAGGTGGTTGGTGACGCACAGGACTAGAGGAGCGGGGACTAGAGCCCTTCAGCTCTTGCACAATGTAACATTGCCAGGAACCCCTGCAGGAAGTGACGTTCCGTGCAAGAGGAACAAGGAGGCAAGGAGTGGTACATAAAGGATGCCTGGCAGGCATCAGCAGAGTTTAAACATAGGACAGGGTTGCCACTTCTCCCTTTATGCAGACTTTGTCCTTCCCTTTCCTTTTTAGGACTCTCACCCCCTGCTGGTACTACCCAGAATTTCTCACTTCCCCGCTCTGTTCCCGTTACTATGGAGACAGAAGCCAGAAGCAGCAGCAGAGATGCAAACAGAGAGCTGAATCCTGAAAGTGGGGAAGGAAGGAGCAAGGTCAGAAGAAAGAAGTAAGCAAATGGGAGTTAGGAGGAAAAACCCAGTCCTCATAGGGCAGAATCCACAAGCGGGTGAGGAATGAAGACACAGCTGGGGAAATGGAAAGGAGAGAAAAACGTTGGGGATGCTGAGCACAGTGAGCATGTGACCCATCCAAAAGGTCACCAGTCAACTGCAACTGTGTAGGAATAAGAGCCCAGGGCTGCCATATCCACTGTTTGTTTTTTTTTTACCCCCAAGAAAATTCGGAAATCTAGATTTTATTCGCAATTCTTAACATGTAAGTGTTCATAAATAATTAAAATATATTTATTCGTTAAATTCTACCAACCAAACTGACCCCCAGCCTGCATCTACTATCCTAGAAGATGTGTGAATCATGAGAAAGCGACCAGTGAAGAAGGAATGTGCCCAGGAAGGAAAACGCGATGCAGGACAATGGAAAAGGAACGAGCTTCCCGTTACTCTTCAACAGAGGACCAGGGAACTGTTAGAGATTAGCCAGGATGTTTGGCTGATCCCTGACAATCACAGATGTAATTGCTTTGTTTCTAAGAAATCACTGGCTATTTTTTGCCCACATCAGAGGAACGTCCACGTGGCTGTCAGTGGTAAGGACGTGAAGCACTAGCTGGAGGGCTGCTCCCAGGACACAGGGAGTCAAGTAATTAGCAAGGTGCAGCCAGGACTCTAACCAGCACTGGCTTTACAGCTCTGTAACTGGAAACGGAACAAAATGTTTCATAATTTTCACCCATGGAAGAGTGTTGTGGAACTAAGAAAGCAACATTCATGGAGGGGCAAGTACTAAGCGTGGAAGGGTTGTGAAAATAACAACAAATCTAGTCCGCAGTCCCTGGCGCCCAGCACTGGATAAATGCCAGCCATTCTTAACATCTGGGTTACCTCTGACAACAGCCCCATGATGGGAAATTAATTTAATCCCAATTCTGAAGATGAGGATGACAGAGAGAGCCTGCAAAGTGACTTGCCTGTGCATGTAGGAAGCAATGGAGCCAAGTTTAGGGCTTTGAATCACTGTGTACACTCCCATTGCTGAGCATAGAGTCTGGAAAAGTATGGGCATTGCAGAGATGTTAAGTGTTCCCTTCCCACCCGTCTAAAACGTTTCAGATAAACTAAAGCATTGATTATACTATTTTCTGTTGACTCATCGGAGCACAAAGGGGATTGTTCTAAAGTTCTAGTTGTCCTTCACTCCATTTTATAAAGAAAATGGTGCGTTTGCTATGTTTATGACCGTGAGAACGCACAATGGTCAAGGGTCTGTACTGGCACATGGAGTGTCAGGGAGAGGAAAACACTTCAGTTCAGCCTTCTGCACCATAAGCTACAAAGCAGCAAAGAGACATGTTTATTGGGGAACTCATCCTAGGATTAAGAATATCCAGTCCATATAAGCCACACAACTAATGTAACTAGATTGGCCCGGATTAAAAAAGACTAAAAATAAAGCACAACTCTGCTTAACTGATCAAATTAGATTGCTGAGTGACAAAGTTTTTATGTTCTGTTCTTAAGAAACTTAAGTCATGTTTTTCAAAGATTCAGTGATAATGTAGAAAACCCCAATAAAATGTTAAGACAGATTCAAATAATTTTAGATCTTATAAACAATTTCATACAACTCTCTCATGTAGTATGTTAGGAAATTTAGAAAGAATGAGAATACAAGCCTCGAATCACATTGACTCATCAGTGGCAGAGCTTAGACAGCTTGGACCAACTACTGATCAAATAGATGAAGCCGGCTTGGTCTTTTGTTACTTTAATAAATGGACCCAATAAATTTGATATCATTTTTAAGGAAAAATACATGAAAGACAAGGTTAATAAGTATGACTACTTGCTATGAATGTTTGCTATAAATACACATCATTTGATAAAACAAATATTCTGAGTTCTTTCACATTTATAAGAAAAATGGGAACATCTGTCTACAAAAATTGGCAGGAGAAATCTAGAAAATAAATAGTAATCAGAGATACGAAAATTGAAGAGATAAATTTTCTCACCTAGATTGGCAAAGACTGAAAACATAATAAAACATATTGTTGGTGAATACATGGGTAAATCAACACAAAGTATTTGTTGATAATTCTGTGAAGGAAATTTCACAACGTGCATCAAGATACATAATGTGTATGTATAGCCTTAGATTCATTAAATTCAATACCAAGGATTCACTTAAAAAAAAAAGAGTTGTCTAAAAGTACATAAATACGGATGTTCATTTTAATGTGTATAGTAAAAAACTTATATGCCATATTAGTAAAATAATTTATAGTAAATTTATTTTATGAGATTCTTATACCCCCACAAAAATTATAATGTTCTGTATTTATGGGCATGTCTCTAAGGTTTTATCACTGAGAGGGTAAAAAATAGATGAATAAAAATGCTTAAAATTTAAGTACATAATGCCATTTATGTAAAATTTTATATTTGAGTAAAGAGATAAATTTTAAAAATGAGTAAAGTAAAGTGCATATGGGACAATATGCACCAAAGTATTAACAGTGATAGTTTTTGGATGTTAGATTTTGGATAATATTTACATTCTTCCTATATGTTCCTGAATCATTTAAATCAAATTTAAATGATCATGAATTATAATTAAGTGAAAAAAATAGATACTTTAGTGTGATTTTTTTTTCTGAAGTAAATGTAATTTTTCTAAAAAAGAAAATAAAAGCACAAGATTACACTAATAGCCTAGTTTTTTCCTAAATAATATCTAATATTCACCATTTTTTAAAAAAGCAAGCAGAATTATCTTTACTATCCTAACAAATTTTGCATCCAAAGTCAGTGCTAATAAATAAGCATCTCCAGGGCTGTACGGAGTAAGAGGATGTTTGAATTAAAATAGAGACTTCAATGCTATCTATCTGGGTGAACGAGACCCAACCAGTAAACGTTCCCTAGACTGCATTTACTAAGGCATTGCATGAGAAATTGGAGGTTGATGACCTCTGAAGACATTTTTACAACAACAACAATACTTCAGTAACTCAACATCCCCTCAAAATGATCCCAACTCCTATCTGAATATGATTCTAGATTACAAAGGATAAAGTCATATTTTAAATGGAGTTACAAAAACGTAAAATTCTTCCACAATGCCTTGAAGAGACTCTTAAGAACTAAACAACATGCCTGTATTAACATACGCGTAGCAACTTGTTTGGTGGGGGTTTTGTGGACAAGATAACACCAGAGGGAAAGAAGGAAAGAAAGGACCGAGATGAAGGAAATTTAGAAAGATGACCATAACCAAAGGCACACAGACATGGAAGTCTTGGTCTTTATTATTATTATTATTATTATTATTATTATTATTATTATTATTATTATTATTATTATTATTTTCATTCTAGAGATTCAACTGAATTATAAGATTAAGTATGGGGCAGGTGGAATGGGGAAGGGTAGAAGAAAAATCTAACCAATTGTTAAGTCTACTGTATTGCACTAAATGCTTGACCTCTGCTTCCATAATTAACTCCAATGATACTATGGTAACAATAATATTCATCTTTTACAGGTGGGAGAATTAAGGCTGGCAGGCATGGACTAATCGACAATCCCACAGCACACAGTTGGGACTGAAGCCCATTAATGTCTGACTGCAAAACTCAAGTTCTTAATCCAGGACTGTGTCATGCTGGACAACTCACGTTCAGATCAGACTCACATTCCAAAGCCTCACTGTAAGGATGACAGTCACTCGCCCTGGATGGCCTTGGAGCACTTGAGGTGTGGCTAAGGAGACTAAGGAACTTATTAACCTTTCGATTTTATTTCATTTTTAGTTAACAATTCAATTTTTGACAATGATACTCAGTTCAGTTACTGGAAGATCTTAAGTACGTGATGGACAGCTCAGGTGCGGGCACCTTCTTTTTTCAACCATGAATTTGATGTCCTCCAAATGTAAGTCAAGTAATTCTGATGAACATTTCCCATCAGAATTGAGATGTGCTTCAGGTATAAAATACGGACCGGATTCCAAGGATTTGGTGTGAAAAAAAGGAATCTGACATATTTCTTAATAATTTTTGTATTGATTACATATTGAGCCGGTGGTATCTTGAACATATTGGGTTAAGCAAAAATACACTATTAAAGTTAACTCTATCTGTTTCTTCTTACCTGTTAACGTGGCCAGTAAAATACAGGGGGCTTGTATTATAATTCTGCTGGATTGCATAAGTCTACATCAGTGTTTCTAAACCTTGCCCGTATCTTCCCATCAGCTGGAAGCTAGATAAATTATCAATGTCAAGCCTGACTGGATTAGCTGGGGTGGGACCTGAGCATTTATACTGTTAAAGATGTCCCAGCGATTCTCGCAGTGAGGAATGAGGTGGCATGCTAAAATGAGTCCATTTTCTTGTGCAGACAGTGAGAAGATGCTGAAAGGTTTTCAAAGGGGAAGGAACAGAGTGCTGTCAGATACGTACAGAGGTGCATCTGGGAGTCCTGGGCTGAAAGAAGCATATGCGTGGATGCCCCTGCCTGGTCCAGCCCACTCACCTCCCAGCCTCACCGTCACTACTGTCCCCCTGGCTCACTAACATCCAGTCACAATGCCTCTCCTTCAGCTCCTTGAAGTAGCCATGCTAGTCTCACCTTACAGCTCTTATGTTTGCGGTTGCTTCTGCCCACAAAGCTCGTAACACAGATCCTTACAGGAATGGTTCTGTGTCTTCTGTTACCCCTATTTCCATGCCCAAACCTGATTCCAGGATTTGAAGTCGTCTCACCAGCCCTGTCTCTCACTCTCACTCCTGCCCCTTCCCTCATCCGCACTTCATTTTCTTCATGATGCCTGACACCGTCTGACAACCTCTTGTTCACTGCTTACCTTAGGTCTCTCCTTCTAGAAAGGAGCTCCAGGAGAAGAGACTGGTCCCTATTAGCCGCTCTTCTATCCCCAGTGCCTAGAACAGTGACTAGCAAATAGGGGAACCTCCATAACTATTTACCAAGAAAGGCAATGAGCACCCGATGCTGAAGAACAGATTATAACCATGACGCTCTCATTTTCAAATAGTTTACCAACATTTTGAGATAATTTTTTCAAAGACTTAGAGCTAATGACTAAATTCAGAAGAGAGAGAGTTGATTAATACTCACTTCTGGCAAGTCTCTATTCTTTACAAAAATTTTTAAAAATTTTTATTTTTAAATTTTTTAAAATTGAAGTACAGTCAGTTACAATGTGTCGATTTCTGGTACACAGCACAATGACCCAGTCATGCAAATGTCAGCCACTGTATATAAAAACACAAAAATTTTAATTTCTTCTGTATAGCTCTGGGAACTACATTCAGTATCTTATAATAACCTTTAATGAAAAAGAATAAGAAAACAAATATATGCATGTATATGCATGACTGGGACATTGTGCTGTACACCAGAAACTGACACATTGTAAATCTCCATTCTTAAGGCTAATTTGATTGCTTGTTCATTTATTTGAATAGCCTATTACCTCAATTTGAAATGTGGCTATATTAAAATTTCAGTTAAGCCTATTTTCCTTGAGTAAAATGCCACACGTCAATTTTTAAGAATACCAGTAAATAAATAAGTATTCCTTTGCTAATGGTCCTTCCCACTAGCAAGCCTTCTTGAATAATTTGCTTTCAGAAGAGAAGTGTTGACCAGGGGACAAGTCACTAAGGGGATTATGTTTTCTGTCTCAACAGTAGCAGAAAAATGCAGCTGAACCCAGACTTGTAGACTTAGACTGATATGTGGCCTATTTACTCCTTGATGGTAAGGTAGACACCCTCACATTGCAATTTCTATTTTGGACCTATAGGTGCATTCTCAGGAAACATGTTGGCTTGAGGGAAAAACCGAAAAGATAACAGAGAGGGGTTTTGAAAAGAGATGCTTTTAACTCATTGACTCTCTGATTCTACTGTCATTCTGGTCAACGATAAACCATCATCCTTCAGGGAAACAGGGGCAAAAGAATAGCATTTTTATTAGATGCATTTCACCTTTGAAAATTATCTACACTTTTACACTCCCACAGTCAGTTCACAGTACTAATATCACACCTAATTTCTCTGAATCTCAAAAGATTTTCAAATAATTCTCTCATAGTTTGTGTCCATATAAACCAATAAATGGATTACATTCATCCAGGTATATGACTTTCTCACTGGTGACAGGTATAATGTGTGTAATGCTCTTCACATATTAAGCCAAGTGCAATTCAAGAAATTACTAATGTTGAGTTAATATCCTTCATTTCATTTGAACCACTTCAGAATGCCATGCATTAAAACACACTAAGCTGGAAATTGCTAATGAAGTTTAGTTGCAAGGGAAAGCAAGAATTCCTGTTACTGTCCTTGGATTGGACCCAGGAGTGCAGAATGTTAGAATTATGATTCCTCATCTACAAGTTGCCAGAATCTTAGAAGCTCAAATTCTCAGAAGGAGGATGGAGCATTTAAGAGGGCCAGTGGGTGGTAAGTCCCAGAGGCCTTATTAGCACATCACAGCTTCGAGGGAACTGTTTTCATTTGGCGAGATAATGCCTTGGCAAAGTATCTACAGATCTTACAGTAAATAGATCGTGCTTGAGTAATTTACTAAATTACTGTATCTTTGAACCTTTATTAATAAACATGCACGCTGAAATGAGCAAAATACATTAAAATTCCAAATTCCTATTTAGTCATTAGAGTAAAGATTTCAAAACCAAAGGTCTCCAGGAGAAAGTGATGGAAATTAGAGACAAAGGAATGAAGAAAGACAATGAGGAGGGGAAGACGGTGTTGACTGTGAGTACTCGCCTCACGGGAAGGGAACAGAAGCTTCAAGTCCAATTTGTTATTGCGTCTCAGGTCCAGTTTTGCCAAATCTGCTAATTTTTCAAAAAAGCAAGAATTTGTATTTCATTGTAAAAATCCCCCAAATTTTAGAAGTTGGCAATTAGCACCTGCTTTTTATAATGATACTCTGTGACTTGAGTTGCCAGAATTAACCAATAAAATTGTAACACATCCAGGTTATTTTGAATTTCAGGTAAATAATGAAAAATGTTTTTGTATAAGAACATCCAGGATATACTTATAGTGGAAATGACTGGTTGTTTACCCGGGGATTCAAATTTAGCTGTGTATCCTCTGGCAATCCTTGTATCTGGTAACCGTACATACGAACCATTTGCAAGCTAGATTCAACGCTGGGCTGCACCAACTTTAAAAAAATTCCTGCCTTGATGAATTCCAACAGACTCTTCACATGGGTATTCAATTTGAACCATTATATTAGAGTCTGTTATTCTATTACTGTGTTTCTGTGTTTTTAAAATTTTTGGTGGGGACATCTTGTTTTAACAAATAGATGTTAAAGTCCCTTGAATGCAAAAACATCCTCTTCCTTTTGATAGTAGCTACACAGAGGTAAGTTCAAAAGCAGATAAAATGTAACATGAAGTCTTGTATATACATGTGGAAGAACATAAACTTCTGTGAATTTCCACTGGAAAGATAATTTGGATCATTGAATCAAGGACAAAAATAACAATAATAAATAATCAGCATCCTTTAAAGCGTATGCTGTGCATCGGATCTTTTTCTGAGTGCTTTATATGCATTAAATTACTTAATTCTCTTGTTGCTACAAATTGCGGTAATCTTAACTATTCTCATTTTCCAAATGAAGTAGAGAGGCCTACAGAGAAGGTAAGTATCTTATCCAGGGTCACAGTGTCAGTGCCCAGCAGAACCGGAACCTCGATATTTCCTCCACAGTCTTCCAATAAAGAGCTAAAAAAATCAATGAGCAGGAACCTCTCAAAGACAGGCACAACCAGGCAAAATATCTTTCAGTTTTACAGAAAGCTGAGACAGAGAAATTTAATTCAGGTTTAGATTCATGAACAAAAATTTGCCAGATCCAAGGAGCAGCATCTGGTGTAATCTGTGTTGCCTTTTTGCACACAGAGACCAAAAAAAAAAAAAAAAAAAAGTCTTTCAAGATAATCTCTTCTTGGAAAAAAAAAAAAATCACAACATGAAGCTGAGACCAGGGCCTCCCAGTCAGAAGAGTAAAGTATAGCTCTGGCTTTATGAGTCGTTCTGTGAATTTTATGTTCTGTGCGTTCCACAAAGTAACGGGAAATTAAATTAACACAGTTCTTTATAGCATTTTAAATTTTTACCACAATTAATTTCCTGTACTACTGTATTTTGGTCCTGCAGCCATCATTTGAGTAAATTTAACTCAGATGTGGCATTCCATCCCCCAAATTAAAGAAGTAAGCCATTTGTCTTTCCTGACTGACTTCATTGATAACTCACCAGTCTGCCTTATTTTAGGCGAAAGGTTGTGCACTTAACAGAGCGGGGCCGAATATAGGTCTCCTTTCAAGGATGTTCTCTATCCCATGAATACCTCTTTCAAAAAAGATCTCTTCGTGCAATGAATAAAACATACCATGGTCACAGATTATATATAAACTTTCATCACTGTCTTGGGTGTTTCCTTAAGAAATCACCACGGGCAAACTTTGGCAAGAGCAGATACACAGGGGAGGAGATTCTCTTTGTCCCCAACTCAGACCAATAAACACCTGCCTCTCAAAAAGGAAGACTCAACCAGCCAATGAAGACAGCCCTTACTGTTTACCTGGTCTGAACTCTTTAAAGACAAGAAGCTGAAATCCGAAGGGGTGAAATGACTAATAATAATCTTACACCCACTTTAGAGAGGTTCCTTAAGCCTTTCCTCTGTCCCAGGCCCAGGAGAAGGGGTGCCCGGGCTGACCGAGTACATCCAGGGACTGCACATCTGCAAATCTCTGTCTTCAGCTATAAAACGAGAAGAGGAAAAAAGTATTTCTGAGTTTCTTCCTAGCATTCTTCATACTCGGTAGCTTCCAAAATGATTTCCAGGACCTTGAGTCATCAGGTCTACAGAACGCTGACTTTTAGGCGCTTCGGTGCACAGAGCAGAGTTCTTCCTGAACCCAGTGCTGACTGTCCACTCATTGGCATGCTATGTTCCAAAAGTATCTGCGAGTCAAGTTTTGCCTGGAATAACTCCCCCACAGAAAACGCATCCTATGTGCCGACATGACCGGATGGGCCAGAAGATAAACAACTTTAACACTAGGTGAATATTTCTCATTTCAGGGCACAGAGCTGGGTCTAGTATAGACATGGGAAAAACTTTTTCAACACTGTCCCACATTTTATTATTCTTACTCCATTTTTTGTTATTCTTTTTCTTTTTTTTCCCCCTCTGATCTACATGACCTCCCATCCCCAAAGAGCTAGAATTTGTCAAATTACCCACTGGCTCTTGGCCTTGAATAGAAATCTTTTTTCTTTTGTTCAGAAGGAAAGATAAATTAATGGTTAAATAATAAATTAATGGTTAAATTAATTTAGTCTTAATTTGGAGGGCTTGAGAACCCGAAAGTTATTCTGGAAGCAGTCTAAATATCTAGAGCACCTGTGGTCTGTTCCTGGAAAAGTCCAGATTGCTCAGAAGGGTCTTTTGCCATCTCTCCACAACCAACCTCGCCAGGCCATTTTGATACCCACGCAGGCATCTGACCACAGCCAGTCACAGACCTAACTGACTGACATCAATGACTCCAGAAGGCCCTTCCCTCTGGAGAAAACATCCATCAAGACTATTGAATCATCACGACCCTTTCAGAGAGAATCACCTCAATCCCTCTAAAGGACAGAAAATGAATGTTGAGTGATAAACGGATGGATGGATGCATGCATGCATGGATGGATGGATGGATGCATGCATGGATGGATGGATGCATGCACAGATGGATGGATGCATGCATGCACTGATGGATGGATGGATGCATGGATGGATGGATGGATGCATGCATGCATGCACGGATGGACGGATGCATGCACGCATGCATGGATAAATAGAAGAGATTATGCCTTAACCTAAAATCTGTAATTTGTGGGATTGAGGCAAGGTAAATCAAAGTGAAGAGAAGAACCAGTGACGCAGATAGAAAACACGGAGAAAGAACTCACGTTCAGGTGTGCTGACCGGACCTCAGAAGGAATCTACTCTGCACAAGATTTTTAAATCCTTCATTCCCATAGAATCACATCAGAGTACAATGCATTTTCACACATATATTACCTTACTTGATTTTAACAAGCCTCTAAAGCAGTCAGGAAGTACATTATTTGTCCCATTTTACAAACATCAGAATTGAAGCTTCAAGAACAGAAATGTCTTTTTTTTTTTTTTTCCTGATCAACTAAACTGTGGTACAGTCTCCCAGACCTCCACCACCTGGTTGCCCTGTTGAAAGGTTCAGATCATCCCCAAATTTTCTTTCACTTTTGTTTACCTTAGACACTCTAGATGATTCTTCCCCACATATTTCCCTGGCAGTGAGGGTGAAAGAAGACAGATTAGATTCAGGCGGAAATCTCATCTCCTCACATGTTATTGGTGAACAAATGAATGAGCTATTACTTGTGTGCATCCCTAAAATTAAAATTTGTATTTCTCATGAGTTATTGTTCTTAGTAGATACAAATGGCATATGCTATGATCATAATAAACCTTCGTTAATTCATTCATCTCTGACTCAAAGATGATATCTGGTTTATGTGTTTTATATAAAAATTTATATATATATATAAATTTAAAAAAATATATATATATTTTAAAGTGGAATTTAGGGGGAAAAAAAGAAACAGGTAAGATGGATTTTCAACTATCAAGCGCCCTGATAGTTTTATTGCTGTCTGCCAAGCACCTGTATCTTTACTACAGGTGTGACACTGACCCACTAAAACCAAACACTAAAACCAATTTATTTTACTCCAGGAGTAACAAGAACTGTGATGTATTATTTCAGGGGAAACTGACTGAATATGTCATTTTTATATGCAGTGTAGCTCATTTAATGTTAATGAAGGTGACTGAGTGGCTTTCTATCCCTTGAATCTACCTGTACATTTTATAATTAAGAGAGGAATATATTAATTATGAGGAGGGTTGGAACCAAAAAAGACTATTCAGTGTTATTTTCCATGAACAACTTCGTTTTTTAAATAAAAGATGAACACCTGATAATCACATGTTCATCAACATGATAAGGGTCCCTCCCATATTTTCTCTTTTCCTAGGCCTTTTATGCTACTTTTATCGACATTGACTTGTCATCTTCAACAGGTTAAGCTGCCAGTCAAGACAGGAATGTTACTTTCACGAGTAAGTGTCAACACAGTCTGGAAGAAAAGGTTTCCAGAATGCTATGACAATCCAAAAATAAGACAAATTTCCTGCAGATATCCAAATGGCAGAGGATGCACTTTAAAATTTTATGCTAGGAAGTAATATAATATCAAGTCTTAGCAATTATGAATGTTAATAGCTCTTAAATCTACAATATATCAAATATGGAAATTCTGCTGGAATAAAAGTTTCTGATTCAAAATGTATATTAAAACTGCTACTAATGTATACAAATCAGAAGCCTACATTTTAGAGGATAGAGATCTTTAAAGATCAACCAGTTCAGAGGTGGGCAAACTGGAATCCATGGGTCACCACTATTAGTGTAAATGAAGTGTTTTGTAACACAGCCACGCCCATCCATTTACATATCACCACGCCTGCGTTCACACTATATGGGCAGAGTGGCATGGTGCGTTGTAACAAAGCCTAAAATGTTTCAATTCACTCTTCCTTTGTACACATAGGGAAACTGAGGCCAAGGGAGAGTGACATGTCCAAGGCAACGCAGATTTTTTTTTAAGTTTTATTGAAAATATATTCTCATAAGTAAGACCTGATATTCATCACCAGAGACAACAGAGAAGCCTGGGTTTCTGAAATGAAAAAGATGTAATTTCAGGGTAGGGACCACCAGTCAGAAGCCATAAAGCCTTATGGATTATCCAGTCCCTCTGTTTTTGGACAATGATTTTTACCTGAAATCCATTCATGCCTCCCTCCCTCCTCCACAGAATCTTAACCCCGTCCAGTTACCCATTCTCCCCACCGTAACCAAAGAAAGGGGGAGGGAAAGCTGACCTCACCTTCACCTCCACCCTGAGCTCTGATATGTATAAGCTTAGGGTAATCCCCTTCCTCTTTGCCGGTGATTGGCTCAGGAAGGGGCACCAGAACAGGCATGGTCAACGTGATGTGAATAAAGGCTTGCTGCAGAGGTTTCTGGGAAAATTCTTCCTTTCCCCAGAGACTAACAGGGAGCCAGTTTTTCTTTCTACCACTAGATATGAACAAGGAAGTCTTTTGCTCCAATCAATTTTAACAACTCTTTCTAACCATTAGGAAAAACAATTGGAGGACAATGGTGACACAGAGATTAGGATCGATTGAGTAGAAAGGCCAAAAAAAAGAAAAAGGTAAGCCAGAAATCTAACCAGATCCTGCCTGGTAATGATGTATTTCTAGATTTCCAGTTTTACAAGATAAAATTTCCTTATTGCTTTCGTCAGTTTCAGACTATTCCTTATAACTAAAAGCATCTGAATATTTAAAATACTTCTCCAAATTTCAGAATAAGAAAACACCTATCTCACAGGGCTGTTCTGAGGATGACATGAGCTAATACGTCACGTGTTTGGCACACAGTACTCAGTGGAAGGTAGTTATTTTCACTGATTTCAATGAATATTAATTTCCACTGGACAAAATGTCTAGAAAACGCACACACATTTACAAATGTGCAAAATACAATGAGGCTGTGCATACAACATTTATAGTCAAAATAATATAACTTTTCTACTGCAATATAAATAATTATATTGCAGTATTTCCAGATAAATAATTCAGATTTCCCCTGGTGTTCTTTAGTTATATGGCCAAAGGAGCACAAGAACACTGGGATGGAAATTGGTCTGTTTATTTTGTCAAAATTAACCCAGCTGAAATATATTGATTCATCTCAGCAGACATGAAAAATCCCACAAGTATAATATTCAAGATGAAGAACTTTTATTTGTAATAAGACCAGGAAGGGAAAATACCTATCACTCAATCAACTCTCCTAAGGAAATGCTCATAATGTATATATTTGCAAGTCAAGACAGGAAGGACAAGAGGCTAAGAGACTTTAATTTGGGGCAGGAGCAGGTACCTGAATCTGAGGCATCACTGTTAGCAGCTGACAGCTATCTCTAAGGAATACCCACAACAATCGCCTGGAATCCAGGTACCACCAAACCCCGTTTTCTCATTATGTACTAATCAGGTGGGCTTTGACGTAAACAAAAGTATCTTGCTCTCACAGGGGAATCTATCCTGATCTTATTAAGATGAGTGATGATATTAGTAGGAATGAAAGCATTTTCCTTTGTCCTTCCTCCCTAGCACCGTTCCAATAACCAGGAGAGAGTTCAGAGCTGCAGTGAACGGAGCCACCTTGGTGTCATGACTGAAGTCGCATCAGACAAGAAGTGTTTATCAACCTTTTTCCTTCAACCCAAAAATCAGAGAGGAGAGAAACTATTGCTGGGAATGTGAAGTCAATTCATATATCCATTCTCTATTTTACCCACATAATCAGGGCGTCTTTGGGTTTTGGTCCCATTTCCTTTCTAATACACGCAAAACCAGAAATTAAACGGACTATCAGGAGAAAAGGCATTTGTCAATATGATAAACGGTGTGCACTAATGGTTCTTCAGGAAGGACAACAGACGGGAGGCCTCTAACTCTCTTCTAACGCCAGAATTTTCCTCACTTTCTGGGCCTCTGAGGATTACTTAGGGCAGAAAAGGGAAAAGTCAATTGGTCCAAGGGAAGCGGAAAGGGAATTGGCTTTGATATATCTGGAGTTAGTACCATGATGACTCAACATCACAGACTGGAGAAGCAGTGAGTCTATTTCTGATTTAAATCAGAGGGGAAAACCTAAAACAAACAAAACAAATCCAAACACCCTTACATCTTGTCCTTTAGCATAAAGACTTAATTTACCTGCTTGAAAAAGGTACACAATTGTGCATGTTGGGATCCTTTCCATGAAAGTACAGATGGCAAGATGTCAAACAAACTATCAAAAGGTGCAAACACTTTACAGAAATCATGTATTATCTTACAAAACAACAATTTTCTAAGGTATAGATAAGAATTTTTTTTCAAGTTTATTTTATAAAGCATTCACTAATAAGATCATCCAGCAATCCTGGGAAGTATATGAATAAATAGTAAACACAACACAAAATATATTCTTATGCTATGATTACAATGTTCTGTCTGCTCTTTAGAGAAATACCTATGTTTAAAAAGTGATTTCCAGGTTGGAATTCCAACCAAACACCCATATGCCAAAATATCATTGTGCAAGGAATTTTTTTACTACCCCTACTTAAATCTAAAAATGATGGTAAATGTTCTCTTCTGTAACTGTATAACTAAAAAAGAATTACTATGTTCTCTAAACTCGCATCGTATTTTAGAGGAGCGTGGCATTTTGAAGAGAAAATTCTGTTTTTACCAACCACTGAAATAACCAAAAATACTTAGACTCTCAAAATATCACAGGAAACTAAAAGATTCGTCTGGTCATTCTTATAGTCACCAACTAAAGACATTTATTGAGAGTCTAGTATGTGCTAGAAAAACGTTTAAACCATCTATACACTTTATATATAAATAGTAAACTGCGCCCAAGAGAGCCTCGCATTACAGCTAGAAAACAGGTTGGTATAATGATGGTTTATATAAATTTTTGGACCCTTTAAATAGACAGCTCTATCACAAAGCAAAGCTATAGGTTTTTATGTACCCTTTTCAAAAGGGATTAATTTAGGTAGACTCTGCAGAAGCCTCCTACATTCACAAACGCATTTATTTAAGGGAAAAGGTGAAATGTCACAGCTGGGATTGATAATGTTTGGCTTCACCCTGGTCTTTGATGATAACTCTTAGACTCCAAGCAGCATTGTATCTCGAAAGAAGAGTGGGTGTAAGGATGCTCAGCGTAATGAAACAGGCCAGGTTTAATTCCCTTAATCGCTTGGTCAGGGCAACTGAATTAACCAGCCACATCTGTTCACTTTGAAGTACCCAGTCTGGGTTCTTTCTCTTTATGTAACAGGGTTCTGTAGGGTTATTGTACTGTTTAGTCTCTTTGGCCCATTTGTTTCTTACCTCTCCTCACCCTGGGGGGATGGAAGGGGGGGCTCATTAAAATTCAGAACACAGGCCCGTCCGTGTGATCACCTTTCCTGTGTGAATAGGGAACTTAATCCTTAAACAGACTCCTTGACTGGGCCAGATCTTTCACAATGTGGTTAGGGGAAGGGGCACGGGAGAGTAGGAGAATTCAGACCCACCGAATTGAGTGTTGGTTGGTTGGTTTGTTTTTTTTAATTCCTTTCCCTAGAGCTACGAGCAGATCACCGAAACCTCCTCTATTGTTAAACCTAAAATACACCCATGCTTTGTTCTATCTTTCTCCAAAAACCATTGTCAAATTCGAATTCTGTGACGTTCAGAAACCTTAAGCCCAAAACTAGCTGTCAGGGTCTTCCTCTTACAAAGCTCACGATCATTTTGGGGGGAAATGATTGGTTTTCTTCGATGGCATCAAACACCAGTCAATAATTCCTAAGTCCTACAGTCTAATACGTGCTTTTCACAAAATGAAAGTATATAATGCATTTTAATCCTGACGCACTTAGGCGATGACAATGTACTGGTTCTATTTCAGATTTCACTGACGGTCTCAGGTTCTGCAGCTTGCTGACCTGCTGCGTTCTCACAAGAAGCTTTTCAATATTCTCTGATGAATGTATCATGTTTGAAAGCTTTATCATACGTTAGTTGCAATAATATCTTGTCAGGAATCTTATAATCTATTTGAGCACTAACAGGTCAATTTTACACACCTAACTCACCCAAAACTGTAGCCTATAAAGTGGTCGTCACTCTAAACAAAGCAAAACAAAACTCACATATGTACCCTCGGGTGGACATAGTCCCCTCAGGTGCTCTGCTTGGCAAAAGGACAGCCTTTGTGGTTAAAACAAACAAACAAAAAGTCCTGCTGTTTCTCAGGGAAGACGCAGCCCCCTGCCTCGTAGCACAGCTTTGTAAGAGGAGCAAAGTTTGCAGACTCGACTTCTCCACTTGTCCAGGTGCCTTTTATGCAGTGCACATACTGCACAACCTTCCATGGCAGTCCTGGAACCCCTCTGGCTGGAAGCTCTTCCTCCAGAATCTTTCCATCTGATTCCTTTCCATTGCTTAGATTTCAGGTCATCTCACCTCCTCTGAGAGTCTCCCCTGACTACCTCCCTTTCTCAGCCCCATCACCCTCTCTGTACACTACACATTTATTACCTCTCCTGAATTATCACCACCTGAAGTTGTCTCAATACTGATTGTTCATATGGTATTATCTGTCTTCTCCTCACTAGAATATGAGCTCCCAGAGCGAGGGCATCTTGTCAGTCTGAGTCACCATGGTATCTCCAGAACCAATGGCATTCCTCATGTGTGGAAGCATTTGATAACTATGTGTACATGATGGCTGGATGCAGGCACTAGAGTTTAGTGTGGAAAGAAAATTAAATCAATGGGCATACTGAGAAGTTTGGTGATTTTCTCCACGAAACCTTTTCATTCCAAATGTGTTGGATCTGGGACATGGCAAGACTTCTACAGAGAAAGAAATAGTAAAAGGCCAATAAAATCTGTGAAGATGCTAGAAGCCAAATTGTGTTCATCTTCTGTATTCTGATGCTTATGGTTACTGAGAGGCCACAACTCCAGGGGGAAAAGAATCCTGACAGCAACAGAAGAGAAGGGACAGTCAGAAGAGAATGCAGAGCTGAAAGCTTTCATGGCCATCACCCGCCATGACAGTTGGCCCCAGCTATTTCACAACCAATAGAACCATGCACTTTATAAGTCAACAACCTTGATTCCACAACAAAGACAAAAATAATCTAATAACAAATCATATCCTGTGACATAAATCCATATTACTAATATTAGTGTCTCGGGTAGGAAATGGAATCATAGTATACGTCACCTGCCAAGTGAGTTCACCAGAGAAATCGACATAACTCAATTCCTAATGGAAGGGACAAAAACTCCAACCCCAGGTCTGGCCTCAAATTTCTCCTATTAATGGGAGAAGAGGGAATCCCAAACCTGGGCTGCCAAGGCAAGTATATACTAACAAACAAGGACTCCCTGTCAACTGTGCCCTGTCCTGGCTTAATCGCTCTGGCTCAGCATCCCCTCTGAGCAAGGTTCTCAACCTCCCTCACCAAGTGCCCAAAGAACACAGAGACTTACAGTTCTCGATATGTTAAGACTCCATTGTCAAACTCACAGTGGGTACCTCTCCATAAATGCTGAAGCACTGCACCTGTCCAGGCTCCTATGACCAAAAGCCAAACATGTAAGCATTCACCCTGGGAACTACAGATGTTATGACCCACGGCTAGGTTTAAGTTTGCCTTTGTGTGATGAAGACAGGGCTTACTAGACAGAGAATTACAGAGATATAATTCACTACTTAGAAGTTTGTGGATTTCACCATTTTTTTTTGGTCAGTTACAATGACTCTTGCTCAAGGTGGACAGTGTTAACCATTTCCTTGCACAAGAAAAGCAGAAGAAGTAGTCATGAGCAGTTACTCTGAGTTAGTGCAAGAAAAAAAACCCATCAACTTCATCTCTGAAAAATTTGTATTTCCGGATGTCCTAAACTTCAAATAAGGAATGAAGGAATTTTACTTTATTAGCTAAGGCACAGTCTGACCATGTTACTTCACGTGTGTTATTTTTTTCCTTCCCATCTGTAAAACAAGGCTACTTACACTACCTGGGCACACGGGTGTTATGAGGAATAAATGGTGTCACGTTTTATAAAGTGCTGGGCCAAACAGCAGGCACATACTAAGACCTCATGTTTGTTTATCACGTGCTATGGTACCACTTAAATATAATTCATCCAAAAGCTGTGGCCTTCACTGTTGTCATGTTAAAACAATAGTCCTAGTTTCATAAATGTTGTGTTACATGAAAATGGGAAAAAAAAGGCAAAAGAAATAGAATCAAAGCATTTCTTCCCATTTAAAACAAATATACTACTTCTTTGGAAAGGCATATAAAATATCATGGTGAAATTTGTACGGAGGAACTATTAGGTGTAACGAAAAAAGAGGTTTGCCCCAACAGCCGTAAAGAAGCAGAATGGCTAGCTCTAGTAGGTATCCAAGTGGGAGATTTTTATTCATTTTTCAACAACAGTGAATTTATTGCCAAAAAGTAACACTCCAGATGTTCTCACCCAGCACTGCCATCGTAGTTCACATACCTAGGAGGCTGTCCATTTCAATGCCAAATGGACAGTATCTCCAGGCAAAGGGTTTGACCTCCTAAAAGATCGTGTTCCTTTGTAAAATTTAATGGCTGTTCCAACACCAGCTTGTGCTATGTTCTTCACTTACGGTTCATATGTGAACTGAAGAGCTAAGAACTGTACCCTAAAACCAATAAAAAAAAATTCAATTACATTTTGGGATAAATTCCCGTGATATCTTTAACACTAACTTACCCATTTAAGAAATGTAGTAGTCGTCTCTATGAAAAATGCTCCTAATTCAGATACTTTCCTGGCTGACATTACCAGCAACCTAAACACCAGAGTGATAGATGGAAAAAGTTAAAAATATTTCACTCTGTGGTTCCAACATTTCAGAAGCGCAATTGCTGGGAACTAGATTTAAGCTTTAATTAGGAACCGTATATATCACAGGGCTGCTCCTCTCCTGTGATGAGGCGGGGTGAGAGGTAGGGAACTTTATGTGCATGGGCTGAAATGCAGAGATCACTGAAAAGCAAGTGTGAACAACTCCAAGGCCAAAGAAGCTTTGAGGAATTTGGAGATTTAAAAGATGATCTCCATAAAACTGGGACCATGTCCATTAATTATACTCTGATTGAGGGGTATGTACTAGATACAGAAATCCATTCCTTAAATATTAGTTAGCTTAATTATTATATACATAGATAGTCTTTCATATTTTTAACACTTCGCACCAAGGGGAAAAAAGCGTACTTCACGAAAAGTCTGTTAATTATACAGACATCTATTTGTTTTGAAAAGCAACTATTTTTAAACTTCTAATTATTAAAAGTAAGCAGAGAGGCAGAGTGATATGGAAAAATTAATGGATGGGATGGATTAGAAAGGAAATAAAAGGTGAACAGCACAGAGGAGCCCAACGTGCAGGAAAGGGCTTTTCCCTCCCTTGGCCCCAGTGAACCAGGGGAGGGAACGGAACCGGGCAGGGCGGGTGCGTGCTGGGCATGTGCCCACGTGCACCTGACCATTTAATCAATATAAACCATCACAGCAGCTCTTTCAAGCCTAAAATTTAACTTGGGAGCTCATGTCCCTGCTGCAGGGTGTAAATGAGCTGATGTGTACCGCGCGGTGGAGTTGATCCTCTCACGTTTCCTGGTGGGAGCTCATTTTCCCACAAGTGCCTGATAACCACACACTTGGACAGCCCGGCCTCCGATCCGCTGCCTCCTCTCACGTCTTGACGTGCAGCACAAAGCCGTAAGTGGGACAGCCTGCAGGACTGATGCTAAAAGCTTTGTTGTGGGAATTCCTAAAGCGGGAGTCCTATAAATAGGACGGTCTGCAATGAGTCAAGTTGTGCACACTGACCCAAATAGGAACGATGCATATGATTCACAAATGTGCACATCAAGACGCTGGGACGCGAACGGGCAGGCACGGTTCCCAAGCCGGGGATGTCTCCTTAGACATAGCCTCAGTGTTTTTATCTGCCTCTCCTTTGAAATGATTTTTGAAACAAACTCCAAACAAACAAACAACTGGAAGGACATAGTTTCAATCTACATGTAGACAAAGAATGAAGAGATCTCAATACAAACACATCTTACAAACTGTTAAGAAAAAGGTGGCACCCCTAATAATATGAAAGACTCTGCCAATCCACAAAGATGTGGCGAACGGCAAAACTGATAGAAACACAAACCAACGCATGAAAGGAGGCGCAAGGCGTCTAGGAATCAGGTATAACAAAAACCTTCTTGACTGGTTAGGTTAAGAAAAAATTTTTTAATTGTTACTACCCAGCGTGATTAATGTGCAGGAAAACCGTCAGGCACACACATCGTGTGCTGGAAGGAGTGTGAATGTCTGCCAACATTTTTGGATTTTCTTCCAGCTCTTGTCTATTAAAATTTAAAAATGACATCAACTCTTTTACTCAAAAATCAGTGTGAGGGTTCATCTATCCTGTAACAAAGGAAAACGGTCGAGACTCCTTAAATGTCCATTAGCAGGGAAGAAAATCTAGACACACTCTATGTCTTAGGCTGAGTTCCCCAGGAACTGGCCCTGAGAGGAGATTTGTGTAAAAATGATTTATTAAGAAGTGCTCCTAGGAGAAACAGCCTGCGAGGAGGCACAGGGAGGGGAGGGGGACCACTGTGCAATTTTCAGCAGTGTCCCACCGTGGCAACTGGCTCAGTCACAGAGAGAAGTTCTGGACGCTGCGGGGGTCACAGTCAGTGTTGTTCCCAGCGGTCCCCTGCACCTGTCAGTCATCGGTTCCAGGCTGCCCGCAGGGGATGAAAAGTCAGCTCGGGCAGCTGGAGCCAAGCCCCTCAGAGAGAAGCAGGTGCTGGCTGGTGGAAGTGAGAGCACACCAGGAGCCGGCGGCCACAGAAATGGCGGAGAGATTGAACCTCACCTGTGGCACGATAGTGTATAACGTGCTATTAAAAAGAATGAATGAGGTATGTACATTTAACTCTAGGGCTGATCATCATATATAAGAGCAGTAGGAGGAGCATATTAGACAATAACAGGGATGATGAAACACCAGATTTTTTTTTCCTGGGAATGGGGCACCTTATTGAACGATCAATTTATATAAGCCTACACTAAAGTGTGGAATGAGAAGCATCAAAATATTAACATAAAAATTACCCAAGGGTGGTACGGGAGGTAGACTGAAGAAACAGTGAGCAGAGAGAATTAGCCATATATATATATATATATGCGCATACACACAGACACACACACAGATATACTTTTATACTTTTGTGTTGCCTATGCATGCATTGCATTCATAAATTAACAGCCAAGTAAGGCAAAAGATTAAATATGCTTCATCAAAATTAACTTCTGCAAGCTCTTTTCCTTAAATTGGAAATGCTCAGATTAAAATACTTTCTCAGAGCGAACAGGCTTGTCCTTTTTAACTGCAAGCTGGGAAATGCCTTTGACTGAAGGCTCTGTGTACGTTCCTGAAATTAACAGACAAGCAGACCCAGTCATCCTGGGCAACGGAGGGATGAGGGAAAAAGCAAGGGACATGTGCATGTTGAAGCATTCCAGTAACGCTATTCAGAGTGCAGGCGCCTCCCTTGTTTATAACACTGCAAAGAATCGATAGCAGGAAAATGAGTAAATGAATTAAAATGTGTCAGACAGAATCACGCACTGCACAGGCATTAAATTATATTTTTGAAAATTTTTATTGACCAAAAAAGCATAATATAATCTGAGGTTTAAAAAAAAAAAAGGAGTATGCAGTGCTGTGTAAATAAGTAACTCATTACATAAAGTTAAATATATCGTGTACCTGTGCTCCTGTACGTGCACAGATACACACACAAGTAAATAAAACTGTGTTTCTCTAGAATAACTCGTGCCATCTAAATGTTGACAGCAGTTAGATGTAGGTTCCAGGAACACGTCTGAATTTTAAACTTTCTTCCTTTTACTTTTTCTGTATTGTTTTACTTTCAGAAATGCCATGCTTCAGCATTTTCATCAAGTAAAAGCAAATCAAATTAGAAAACAGCTTGCTTTAAAAAAAAAAAAAAGGGAGAAAGAAATATGTGTAAAGAAACACGCTCCCTTCTACTTAGCAATTTGGGCAGATTAAGCCACTATATAAAAACATAGGTTTTAAAAAGTTTCTTTTGTATAGCACAGGGAACTATGTTCAATATCTTGTAATAATTTTTAATGGAAAGGAATATGAAAATAAATGTATGTACGTATATGCATGACTGGGACATTGTGCTGTGCACCACATTGTAATTGACTGCACTTCAATTTAAAAAAAATAAGAATGGAATAAGGGTGTGTACTTTCTCTTCTAATGTTGAACTAACCAAAACTTTTCTAAGAAGTATTGAGCATCTGGGTTATTTTTACGTTTTTTGTAAAATTTACAGTAAGTATATTAACCTGGTACCCAGGCCATAGCATTTCTGGAATCTCAGGGCTTCCAGGCTGGCTCAAAGGATAATAAAGTTGGGGGGAAACCCAAGACTTCAGGTCCTTTAGGACTAGGAAAGCTAGTCCAGGCTCGATGGGTCTGTGTCCGCCTCCTACTACAATTAAAGACTTCAGCAGTTAGAGTAGGAATTGGCATTCCCTGTCAGCAAGCACATCCACATAGATGAGAAAGAATAAACTTTTTTTTTTAATTAAACATATTGGAAACATAACACTGAGTTAAAAGTTTGGTATACTACACATTATCTTGTCATCTGCCCTCTTAGAAGCCAAGGGCACCACATTTTAAAAGTCCGAAATGATGGACACAGAGTAACATCCTCCAGTTAAAAAGTATCACAGTGCTCCTGGAGAATGTTCTGCAGGCTTCAGTTAAAAACTAGCTTTCTCTTGGACCGACAAATTAAGGAAGTAAATATATTTGATACTCGGGGAGTGGGCGACAAAACTTCTTTACATCCTTCAGATGTTGTCTCCCCTCCACAGACCATTCCCAACATCCAACAGCTCTTTCTGTGAAGTGGTGCCCACCGCGTGCAGAAGCAGTAAAGGACACCAGAGCAGAAAGTCCGTGAACCCGCACTGCATTGCTGCAGAGACGGCGAGGCAGCAAAGGGACTCACAGAGTCCAGTTGAAAGGAAAACAAAACCAAACCCCAACCAACTTCCTTTCTAGAATTTGTGTTTAAATTTCTCTTTTTGTTTTTTCTTCATGATTTGCATTGTAGACATTTTCTTGATTTTTTACTTTCTTTTTTTTTTTTTAATGAATGAATGAATGAATGAATCACTTTCTTTTTCCTGACTCTGTATTCCAATCATCTTAGGAAAACAGGCAGAAAGGAAGGTCAGTTCAGGAGTGAGGTTTAGGTGAATAATTATGATCAGACAATTCTTTTTACTTGATTCTAAAGTACAGCTGACAGGCTCCATTCCCACACTCCTGTCACACAAGCCGGCTACAGGGTGGAAGAAAAGCTCTTCTCTGACACTGAACAACGCCAGGCCCTTCTAATCCAGCGAAGCACACTGCCTAAAAGGAGCACAGCTCCAAGCCAGAAGACTATTAAAAATCTTTTTATATCTCAAGTTTTATTTGCAGACTAACGTACCTACTCATAACCAAATAATAAGCCATGTACGTATTCAAAGAGTAATAACATTTCCCATCTTTGATTTTAAACACAAAGATTTCTAAAAAGTAAAGCCAATGAATCTAGCAAATACAATAAGACTTTAGAGAATATGCCATTAATTATCTTCTTTGCAACTGTATTTTTTAAATTCCTGCCTGAAATTGAAAAAGTATCAGATTACATAATACTGCCACCAGTAAATAAGTTTTGTAAGTGATGGTTTCTCTATATACTGTAAAATGATACTTTATTGCAGGGCAAGGCATAGCTAACTTAAAGCAAATATAGTACAGTTTATATGAAACATCATCTTTTTGCAACAGATCAAAAACAGAAACTCAACTTTTCTTTTGGCAAGACATAACGCAATCTTGTATTTTTTCAAATGTGACACAAAACTAAGTCTTTTTCCTCATCAGGAAAAACTAAAATTATATGTTTTCCCGAAATATATTTCAGTGACTAAATTTTAAAACATCCTTCAATACATCAAATTCAGTCTATCTTAATGGAGAAGTGCAGCGCTGTGAATTACCCATTATGCTGGAGAATCCAGAAGTCGTTTTAATTGGTTTTGAATGAAAGCATTATTCTGCATTTCTAATCATGTTTCTACCCCTAAGGCTAATATTAAAAATGAATTACAATTCCTGAGCAAAGGAACTGACTCGGAATCATGGCTGGGATTAACATTTTGTTACAGATAATCCACAAACTAGAGAGTCCAAACGCCTATAAGTGAGAGTTGACGACATTTTCCAAGTAAGAAGCTAAAACGCTCATTAGATACACTCCATGTTAATAATGAACCATCTGAAAAGAATACATGTGTTATGCAAAGCGTTCTACATTCTATTGTATAATGTGAGTCCCTCTTCTAAGATCACCAGTCTAAGCATTTATTCACTGAATTTGATTAGAGTTCTAGAAACCAGACACTTGCAGGGCTGTCAACTGTCTTGCCCTGAATTACACATATCTTCAAAAAATGTCCTTGTAAATTTAAGACATAAAAGAAGTTCTACCTTTGCAATCAGGCAACAAACGGTGATTGTCAATCACAAAGACACACTTACGAGTTTAAAATAAACCTGACATCATGGTCACAATAAATGAAATTATGCTACAAGACACAGCTTGTCATTTGTGCCACAATGGGTTTTCAAGGAAAACTTCAAATATTAATGAGGACATATAAACTGACCTACTGGCTGACAATTAGGTAACTCGCATTTGAGCACCGGAAGTCATTTGCATAATGAAATACCCTTCCCCCAATTATCCAAATCACAGTTTAAAAGGAAAAGAACACTCAAGAAGAGGTTTTTATTTGTAGGGACATTTTAATGAGGTGATAGGTATCTTAATAAGTGTTCTCGGGTGAAGACACCTGGATCATTAAACAGCAATTCTGCTGTATCCCATATTAATTCATAGGAAGATTTTATCAGGTCTGTTTAATTTACCAGAGACTTGAACTACTCAGTATCACTTACATGGTTTAAAGTAAACCAATTTAAACAAAAGATGAAATAAATGGCAAGTTTGGATGATTTGCGTTTTTCAGATATTTTTCTTTTAGCTCAACAATAATTCACCACAAGTACAAATCAGGAAGATCTGCATGAAATTAACTTCAAAGCAGCTTTGCAAATGAGTCCTAGAGGGCTTTATGAAAAAAAAGTCACCAAGCAAAAGAAGAATTTTAAATATATTAATCGTATTTAATTATTTCTTATGCGGAGGAACTTTAAGGAGGAAGAAAAATCCCTATCATTGCAAAATTATCTTTCAAGAGTCTAATATTTCTTAAGAGGAAACTCCTACCTGGAATAATTAAAAGGCATTTATTATTATTATTATTATTATTATTATTGTTGTTGTTGTTGTTGTTGTTGTTGTTGTTGTTGTTATTATTATTATGACGACAATGACGACTGATTGATTATTAAGCAATTTTGGTTATAATTTATTTCACTCCAGATTGCTTCAACTCACTGGAGTTACTCTTTTCTCAAGAAGAGATTTCTAAATATAGTGTTAATTTTTTTAAAAAATAGGAAGTTAACATACAACTTAATAGCTTACGGTAAGTTTCATTTAGGGAATGCAGCATGTTTTATAGGTATTTTCACAACTTGTTTGCATTGCTTTAGGCCCAAATTTCCTTCTTTAAGAGGTTGAACTAAATGTTCTCCCAAGTGATTTACAGCTCTGGAATGGTTACGCTACTCCGTGATATTTTTCTGAGAAAGACTGTTTTTTTCCCCTAATTCTTTTTTCATAGGAACTACAGAGACTGTCCAAAAATATCCCGTGTCATTTTACTGTTACAAGAAGGGGAAAATATTATTGGGAATAATAGAATCAATTTGATATAAGTACAAAAAGGGCTTTTATGTGATATGAATTAAATCAACTCAGGCAAGCAACTCCTTCTGTTAAGTGACTCACTGAATAAGCAAAGGGAGGAACAGCAGAAAGGAAAATAAAATAAGAATTTGACAATCCAATGAGATTTGTCTATTAAAAAAGAAAGAGAGAGTGAGAACTACAGGAATAGTCAAAGCCCAGCTATCAACCAGCTTGTACGTGCTCTTTCCTGCATAAAACAATCCCTGCCACTGACACGTTGTTTCTTTTGACCCAATGGGCTGCTCCCACGGAGAAAGTAGAAGGCAGCATTTGTAACAACATGTGATGGGGATTCTACAGCCTGCTTTGAAAAAGCCTAACATTTGATTGACTTTAATAGTCAAGAACTGTAAAAAAATAAGGAACATTGAATACGTTTTTGCTATTACTGTTACTGGTGTTTTTTTTTTTTTTAATTCCACTTTGGGTAGGTCTTGGACAGTGTCCTTTTCATGCAACAAAGTATAACGGCAGTGAGACATGTCACCGTAACTCCTTCAGCCCCATAAATCAGACCAGTGCTGCTCTGTACAGAAATCAAGATTCAACATCTGAGATTACTGCATACACTCTGGAGAATAAGCTATGTGAAATACGTATGAATGCCTGGAGAATGATTTTTCCATAAGCTCGAAGGAAATGAGAGTAACTCATGATATTGGGAGTGTTAGGAGGTAATTTCCTTTCCGTATCAAACTTCAGGACCTTTAACCAAGGCTTTTATGCATGAAGACTCTAAGGCCAAACTTTCTTTCTTGAAATGTATACCCATAAACTTACAACTTTAGGGCTTCCCCTCAAATCAAAATAGTGTCTTAATTTAGAAATGCGGAACTTCTGGATCTTTACAATCTTTGAGGTAGCTTTTGCACCAGCCTAAAATTTCTATCTCAAAAGCTCCAAAGGATGACAAAATTAATTAATTGGTCGATTCACTAACCAATCCATCAGCCAATGTATTGGCTAACTGACTAAATTGTCATTTCGTATCAGGCAAATAGAAACAAAGTTTAAAAAAAACCTGATTTTTACTCTAGGAAGTCCAATGATCCGAGAGCTTTTACATGAGTAAATTATAGACTGTTTTAAACCACCTGATTAAATTTTGAAAAGAATAACTTTCTATGAATAGAACTAAAAGTTCCAATGATCTTATCTATATACATAATCATTGATTTATACAATATCATTTATAATAAATTTAACCATTTATTCATTCCAAAAACTAGGTCTGTACAAGGTATTCATATCTCTATGTGTAAAAATATTGTTTTAAAATGTTCCAAGCTACTTTCTCCATTTTATTAAATAAATGGGCTCCTAATTAAGCAATCAAGCCAGAACAAATATATGATATACTCCAAAAAACAAGTCTATATCAATGGCTCAAACATCTGCTATTTTTGGCACACAGGATTCTTTACCCACTACATTTTCAGTGGTCTTTTCTTTAAGCAACAAATATACAAATGAATTTAGTAGTTAGAGGTTACTTTTGAATTATAAAAGCAAACGTGTTCCCAATTATAAACTCCTGAGTGAGATTTATAACATAAAACCAGCATATGAACAGTCCAATTTCACAAAGCAAAGCAAAGTAAAACTCATGATTACTAATGGCAGGAGAGGGAAAATTCTAACAATTCAAATAGGCTTTTGGCATGTATCATTTGACATCTGATAGATTTTTTTTTAATTTTCTTTTTGATCTCCCTAATTTCTATTTGGTGTTTGCCGAGTTTCTGACTGGATTAGGTATCTCAGTTTCCATCTCCTGTACTTCCATTAACTGCGTAAACCAATGCAGCCTTGCCTTCCATGGACTGGGATCTTGCTAAAATGTAACAGTGGCTTAATGGTCAAACACGATGAAGGCTTTCCAGTCCAAATCTAATGAACGCTTCAGCAGTATCTGACATTGACTGTGGTGTCCTGCTTCTTGAAACTCCTTTCTGCCTTGGTTTTACAGCATTACTCTCACGTGGTCCCTTCCCTTGCATTTTTTTATCCTCCCCAACCCTCCCTCTTCCTCAGTCTAAGCTGGAAACGCTGGTGTTTCCCAACACTCTAGCTCCACTTCTCTTTTCTCCTCTCTTCTGTCTTCTAAGTCCCCTGGGCAACTTTGCTCACACGGACACTCCTGAAGGCTCTTGTTCTTATCTCTTCTTTAAGCTTCAGACTCATACAGTTACCTAGACAGGACATCCCTATGAAAGGCACCTCAAAACCAGGTGGCTCAAGTTGGACTTCTAATCTTCTCCCCCCAAGCTTGCTCTACTCTGACTGCAACTGCTCACTGTCTACCATATGCTCACCATCAACCTGAAGGCACCATTGGGTCTTCCTTCCCCCCTCATTTCTACCTCCAATTAAGTCATGCCGATTCCTCTTCCAAAATATGCTGGACATCCCTTGTCTTCTCTCCATCCTAACTTTCAACAACTGAGTCAGCTTGAGCAGCATCTCTCATCAGGATCAACATGCTGGTCTTTCCTTTATCTCAAACTCACTCACGCCAGGACTCAGTCACCTAGTCTTTTCCTGATCTTGCTACCAGTCAACCTGTCTTCAGCGGGTCCTCACTGCTTTTAAGTGTGGTTTTGGGATTTACCCCTCAAAAGATATTCTTTCTCCATAAATGATGCCACCATTTAATTTAATGCTCAAACCAAAACCTTGGTTCTTTTCTTACTCTTATTTTTTGCATCCAAAACAAGAGCTGTCAATTCCACATCAAAAACACATCCCGTATCTCTTGCGTCTTGCTCCTGCTACAACCCTCACCTGAGTTCATCAGTGCCTGAGAGTTTCAGGACAAAATTACGATGGTGCTGATTATATCCCTCCAGTGTCTTTGAAACATATTTCTCTTTCCCTCTATCTCCTATGAATTGATTATTGGAGCTAGAAGTTTGATAGCTATTCACTTTAAGCAGATTCATTGAGATATCATTTAGATACAGTACCATTCAAGGGAGGGTAATCACTTTTTTTAATATTAATATGACCATAGCCCTCTTCTGCTTAAAATAATCCAATAAATTCTTACTGCACTGAGAATAAAATCTAAAAATTCTTCACTGAGGCCTCACAATCTGGTCACTGACCAGAACTCATCACAGCCTACTCTTCTTCCCTGACCTCGAAACCGCATCCGGTCTTCCCTCCATCCCTCCGACACTCCATGACCATTCCCACTTCACGGCCTTGGCACTTACTGTTCCTTTTGCCTGAGAAAATCCCACACCTGTCCAAGTACCTGATTCCTTCTGGTTACTGAGTTCCTGGCTCAAAGACCATGGCTTCAGAAAAGCCTTCTCTGTCCACCCTATCTAAATTAACTGGTCCACGCACGCACACAGATGAACACTTAGGTACGTACACATCACTCCCACTGGTCTTCCAAGTCCTTATCACTTTCTGAAATTATTTTGATCATTCACTTGTTTACTTAGTTTTTGTCTATCTCATCCCACTAGACCATAAACCACATGTCTATTTCCTACCCCAGTGCTGAAATCAGTGCCTGGTACTTAGAGATTCCATAAACGTTTGCTAAATAAACCAGTGACTCATGAATGATCTGACTCCGGTAACTTCCCATTCTCCTCACTGTTGCTCTGCTTCAGGTGAACTGAATGAAGACATCTGCTTTCCCCAGATCCACCACACTCCCTCTGGCCTCTGGGCCCTTGCATGTGATATCCGATTTGCCTTCTTTCTGTCTCCATTTTTGCCATGTTCATTCAGACTCATTCTTTACATTTCAGTTAAACACAAAAAGCCATTCACTGATGCCACAGCCACAGTAAACTGTACGTATAAAATATGCCGTTTGTACTTGAGGGGGAGCCCAGTAGAATGGTGGTCAAGAATATGGTTCTGGAGTCACATGGCCTAGACCTCAGTCTCTGCTCCATATCTGACATATTGAGGTTAATTCCAGAAAATCTCTTTGCCTCAGCTTCCTCTTCTTATGAAGAATGGGACTCTTTGGAGCATTACATGATATGATACATGTAAAGCGTTTAGAACATTGGCTTGATAAATATCAGCTATTTTAATGAAGTATTACGGACTTTATTTAGCATCTCATACTGAAATGATTTGGTTTCTGTCTGCTTCTTACCACCAGCAGGTCTTGGTCTGGCAGACTTTTTCTTTCTTTCATTTTTCTAATCCCAGGCCTGGGCATAACTCCTGACACAGCATAGTACTCCATACACATCTTGTGAGTGACTACACGTGAATTTGGTTTCCTGGGGCCAGTCACACTCCTGGTGGAGGAAGGGGGGTGTCCAAAGGCATGTGAATAAAAACCAGGAATGCAAGCCACCACTAGTTTCACTGATAAAAAACCAAATATGCCTGGGATAACTGCTGTGCTTGTATGCAGACAGGGAGAGGGTAGCTAATCCAAATGGTCTGAAAAAATCAGAAAAAAAAAAAAAAAAAGAATGGAAAGTTCCAATTCCAACCTAAAGCCCTGTCCTTTGAACACATCGCTTTCTCACCTTAGAAGGAAACATTCAGTCTATTCTGCTGTAAAACCAAGAGCTAACATCATCCTATTCAGGTACAAAATCTTTGGTTCACATAGTCAGTAATCCATAAGCTCAAAAATTCCAGAGCAGGTCAAATCTAGCTGTCTATACGAGCCCATAAACTCATAAAAAAACAGAACCAGTGTTGCTGCATTGCCTGTGAACCACTGCAAATCATACTTTAGATAAGGATGGCACACTTTTTCTATAAAATGGACAAACAGTAAATATTTTAGGACTGTGGGTCATACTAATCATTACCACTGTTACACTGCAAAAAAAAAAAAAAGCAGCCACCAAAAACAGGCAACTGAATGGGCATGGCTCTGTTCCAATAAAATTTTATTTATGGACACAGACTTTTTAATTTTATACAATTTTTAAGAGTCATGAAATATGACCCTTCTTTTGATTTTTTCCCCCCAACCACTTGAGGGAAAAAAAAATTCTTAGCTTATGGGCATGGTGAAAAGAAGTTCACATTTTAAGGCCAAACAAGCAAATTTCAAACACAGAACTTTTCTCTGCCCTTTGGCCTCCTCCTTCCCCTGTAACGTGCACCGTGCATCTGCACTGCGTATTACCCAGTCCTCCCCCCGGCACAAACACCTGCTCAGCTCTAAAGATCAATCTCTCTCCTTCTGGCACCATCCATGTAACTTTTCAAAAGACAACATTCCTTTCTCAGTCCTGTAAGGGGTCCCGGTGACCCACCCCTCACCTGGGATGTGCAAAGACCTTTGGTGAGCTTTACGTCCAATGCCAGTGTATCATTTCCCTTGAAGACAGTGACTGGTGCAAAACAGAGTGGTCAGAGGGCCTGGGGAGATACTGGGATGCACCTAATACAAGTTCTTAGCTTAAATACTCAGTTATGACCTTATTAATGGTACTAGCTCTATTACTTGTGCCTGTTTTACAAGATTATTGCTTCTTGTGTTACCAAATGTGTGACTGAGCCTCAGATAAAACTAATGATGGTCAGGGGACCTGAAACAAGTGACCAAATATATAGATCAAGGCAGGCGGTCCAGAGGCTTCTGGTTCCTGTCAACAAGCCCTAGTCCAGTACAAGCACAGTGTGTGGCCCATCAATGAACCCTCTGCCTGACCTGGGAATGAGCATTCTCAGTGCCAGGAAACAAATCGGTCATGAAGTGCCTCCCAAACCTTGGTGGCGATTAAGACCAAAAGGGAAGGGACTGTAAAACAAAGAACGTTTCCCACCACCCAGGTCTATTCGCCACTGCGGTCGCTACAGAACATTCTGGAAGGAATTCAGGGAACGATCAGGATAAGGCAGTCTGCTCCAGGAAAACTGGCAGAACAGGCCTGCAGATAGATATTTTCAGGAGGAATTTTTTTATGAACCTAGATTCTTGCACCTTCCCATACGTGCAAATGCACTAAAACCGTTAACGAGAGATGTCTGCTCCTCGTGACTGACAGCAACCACTACTGAGACGTGTGCTTCATGGCATGTGTTCCCTTTGCCAAAATCACACCTACACTAACCTCCCCCACCCCGCTACCTCTGTGGAGCAGTTCTCAGAGCTCTCTCAGAGGCTGTCTTCCAAGTTATAATCCTGAGTTTGGCTTGCATAAAATTTTCTGTTTCTTTCTTAGATTGACCATTGATCAATATTTTTTTTTTCAATGACAGGCATATAAAACAGGTACTAGGTCATATTTTGCCCACGGGTCACAGTTTGCTGACCTGTACATTAAACCAATTTTATTGGCTCTTTTCCCAACTTCCAGCAAGACACTAGATACCTGGCTTCTCTTTGTAAATGGAAAGTGATAATGACATATTTTCTCACTCCAGAAAGATGGCTACTGCCATCATCCCTGTGCAGTAACTACTACAGCATCTTTTAAATAACGTGAAGGAAGAGAAGAAAAAAATAATGATTTACAATATCTTCATACTCTACATTTGGTGGACACCTAATTCAGGGTTCTAATCATTCTAACTCTGCCACACATGTATTGCTCAATATCTGAGTCTGTCTTTCAGTCTTAGGATGATTTCTTTATTTATTAAAGAACAGAACATGCAGCAACATAATTCCAATGTCTATCCATGAAACCAAGACTACTCAATCAGCCAGTCATTGTTAAAAAAAAAAAAATCGCATGGAAGATTCTTTCCATGCTCTCAAAGGAAAAAAAAAAAAAGAAACCATGATGCTTTCACTCCACAGATACTTATCAAACACACATTCTATGCAAGGCAATGTGAAAAGACAGTAACCTTTCTGGCATGTGTCCAAGAATCATCCATCTTTTTTTTTGTGTGTGTGCATTTACAAATAAGTGTGTGAAACACTTACATGAAAAACGTCACCATTATTTGGATAAACCTCAGAAGACATGCAACCATCTTCCCTCAAGAATCAATATGACCCTGGGTTTTCAAGACCCAAGAGTTCTCCAGAGAGGGCTACAAATCAACAAGATCATCTCCAAGGGATCATCTCCATGAGATACAATGGAAGACACATAAACCCGGAAGGGAAGAGCCCCCCTCTCCGAAATTTAATATTGGCCAGACAAGTGCAGGGGCTCAAGAAGTCAGGCTGCATCTTCCACAAGCCAACTGTGAGTCACTCTCGCTAAACTGGCTCCACGGTTGCGATGTTCAGTTTCCAGAGGGCCCTCCTAAGAGCTGATTGGGGTAGGGGAGAATAAAAGCCAGCTTTTCCCCCAAATATATACCTCTTGGCCATCTGCCACACCAACTCAGAAAGGACATGCAGATCTGAAAACAGAAACTTCTGGGACCCTATCAGGATAATGGTAGATCTGAAGTTGGACATAGGAGCTGCTGTCAGGCACTCACACACGTGACGCAGTCTGGCTTTGGAGACCTACGGACCAGACCTGGAGAAATAAACTTGGCACAAAGGGACCCTGGCATCCTCAGCCCCAAACAAGTGAGCAACAGGAAAACTGTATGAAACTCTTCTTTTGTTTATTTTCCAAATAAGTCAGGAATCTCAAAAAAAAAAAAAAAAAGGGAGAATAGACGAAGCTAAGACTATGACCTACCACATTAACCCCTTTCTGGGAATTTGAAGGAAACTCATGATCTGGCTCAAGGCATGAGTCACAAACATTGAATTTCACTATCTTTCAGATGGCGGATCTTCTGCATTTATCTCATCAACTGCGTGTGGTAGAGAGTTAGGAGGTTGGGAAGTGCGTGATAAATATGGGTGAAAGCTGGCATTTCAGGGTGCCACAGTGACCTGGGCTTCATGTAACACAGCTGTGCAGGCATGTTGTGTGTGCACACCCACACACACACACACACATCACATGCATCTAGAGAGAGAGGTGGAGAAAGAAGAACAATGAAGAAAAGATTATCTCTCACATACACATCTATTTTTGCAGACACAGATAGAGAAATAGTGAACAGAGAACCAATATCATCTCTCAGAGAAAAATGATTCAAGTCCTTTCAGTCTCCTCAAAGCATGCTTTCTTTGTGCCCGGATTAGGGGACAGATAATCCCTGCATTACTATTTTCTACAGGTGTCCTGAAGTCGTGTCCGTAATTTAATCTGCAGGGTAAATGAGATGCCTATATTCTCACCTGGCATGACTCTCAAAACCCTGGATCTGTCTTTACAACCCTTCTGGTTTCCTGGAAAGTTCACCAAGTTGACATTTAGCACCATGACTGAATTCTAAAGAGGGATGAATACAATGATTAATGGACTCTTTCCCCCCTCCCCTCTCTCTCCGCTTTCCCCCATGAGTCATGGTTGGCCATCGACAAGAACAAAATATCTAACTGAGGAAAACTGTCTTCCAACCGCAGCATCTGTCTCCCTGGCAAGCTCAGCTGACAGTTGGGTCCTGGCTCTGGAACTGCTCAAGAATCTCTTTCAGGCGGTGCTATCAGTGGGCTCTCCTCCTCCGAGGTGCTGCTTCCTACTGGTTCCACTCAACTGGAAAGATGGATGTGTATATATTTATCCTTCTGAGAATCTGCTATTGTGCAAATATCTCAAATTGAGACCCCCGTGGGAGGGCGCGCACGACGCGGGAGCACTGGCTTTTCTCTTTCTGTAAAATATCCGTCAAAGAGCGAGGTGGTTCCCCAGGGTCTGCTTCTGGGTATTATATAAGCAGCTTCTCCCTCAGAAAGGAAAAGAGAGGCTTCAAGACACAGGGATAAAAATGCCCACAGTTCTCTAAGGGAATTTCAAAATAGCAAGTTGCTTAAATACCGAGGAAAGCACCTGCTTTCTCTCCAAGCCTAAAGATAGCCTGTGATGGTTGGAGACACGGAAGCAGGAGAGGGGGAGGGGAGGGGGGCGCCGGGAGGTCACGAACAGCGCAGGGGAGATTGTGGAACACACGCAACAACCTGGCAATGCACATCCAAGTCAGCGCCATCAAATTCCAGAAAGAGTCTTTCGTTGAACAAGTTCTACATTCTGGGTTTGGAAAAGTGGTCCAGGTGGAGGCACATTTTGTAGGCACGCTACTCCAGCAACAGCACATCTGTCTGGCTCTAATTCAGAGCCCAAAATACTTCTGTCAGGCTCTCCCTTTCCTTCTTAAAAATTTCTTCCCAAATCTACTTTATCTACTTTATTCCCCCCCCCAACAATTACTCAACCCTTAGACCCCGGGGAGGCTCCTGATTCTTAAAACAAATTAGGAAAGATCTCCAGTTATGATTTGATCCCATTTTAGACTGAGAAGAAAGCAGCAAATGGAAAAGACAGGCACTCCTTTATGTGGCCTGAGTTACTTTTGAAATTTGCTTCATTCAAAGACCAGAATAGCATGGAGCACCTTCAAACTATGAAAAAGAAGTCAACCGGACCTATTATTTGTAACTCTCTCAGTGCAAGTAAAAATAATTTCACCACCTCCTCCAAAGACCCAGAGGCGTTTGAGAGAATCCACGAAGCTCCGTACATTTAGTATTTTCTAAGAATAACTACAGAGCAAAAGATTAAGCCTTCAAATATCTCACTTATGTAAGTCTGACAACAACAAAAAGATACACAGTGGAAAAGACAAATCTCAAACAAAATGTGGAAAAGAGGCTTTTGCAGAAAACTATTCCTCTGGCTAGATCTCTTTTGTTTACAAGAAGAAGTAGAATTTGGACCCATTATAAATTCCTTCTTATGGTCCCCTCTGTGAATTGAGGTTGTTAAAGTAACATTGTAATTATCTTTTATCTATAGCATAATTTATTTATACTATGAAGTCCCCTTTCACATTTTTAGAGTCTTAATAAGTGACTGCTCTCCTTAGCAATCGGGAAAAATAATGTCAAAATATGAAACAAATTATTTGTTTCACCATTTTTCCCCCTCAAAACTACGAATGTGACTCCAATAAAAACATGGCTACAATTTTGTTTTAAATGTTTCAAATTTTTTTCTTCAACTTCAGAGGTCAAATTTAGAACTGAACCAACTATGAATATAAATAAGATTGTAGGCCATGCCTCAAGCGGGTGTCTTTTCAAGTAAAAGACAAGACTTACTAATAGTCCCATTTGTTTTCCATTAAAAATCTACTCATTTTATTCACAGCAATCCACATGCCAGTGTGTGAGCCTGCTCGGACAAAGCCTTTGCTTTGTGTGTATCAGATGCAAAATTTACTTAAATTCCCGATAATTGCAAGTGCATCTGCTAGGCATTGTCACTGGTCTATACGAACATTTCCACAGTGTATACAAAGAGCAATTACCCAACAACTAAAGAAAAAGAAACAGTCATTTCTGCAAATCACAGCCAGCTCCTTTATCGAGGAATGAGTTTGTGCTAAAAGAATGCTACCCCAAAACACTTCTTAAAAATAAAATGCATTCCCTCACATCACATACATTAACTATACAGAGCAAAAAAAAAAAAAAAAAGGGAGCTTTTTCAACTGTTAAATTACTAGGTCTGAAATGAGGATCGCTGTAATTTCAAATAAAATCATCTCACAAAACATTAAAGTTCCACCCCCACCCCGACGCCCCAGAGAAAACAAAACAAAACAAAAAAAAAACCCAGCCGATTTAAACCAATTTGATGTGCTGGTTTATGTCCTTATTCTGTATTTGTGACAAAATATGCCAATAATAGTCACTTACCCGACTGATCATCGGGTTTTACTTCCCTAATTTGAGACACAAGTGCACAGACTCAAGAACGTCAAGAAAAGTCAAACGGGTCTTTTTTTTTTTTTCAAACTGAAACAATTAAGAAGTCTTCACTGAAAAGTTTTTGCTCTATTCACTACATAGTGGATTCTACACATACCTAAGTTTCTCCAGTTGCCCTATTTGGTCAACAATTCTCTGTCTTTCTCTCCTTCGTTCTTTCCCCCTTTCCTTCCTTTCCTTTCCTTTACCTTCCTTCCTTCTTCCCTTCCCTCCCCTCCCCTCCCTTCCTTCTTTCTTTCTTTCCTTCACCTTCCTTCCTTCTTCCCTTCCCTTCCCTCCCCTCCCCTCCCTTCCTTCTTTCTTTCTTTCCTTCTTTCTCTCTCCCCACCCCTTTTCTTTTTTAATCTTCATGAACAGTCCCATTTGGACGGTCACATTCAACACAGTCAACCTTCCTTCAAAGCCCAACCCAGTTTTCAGACTGTTACACCTCACGTCAACTAAACATCAACAACACTCCTCCTCAAGGGCCTATAAGGACAATCTGTTCTTTTAACAAAATCTCGAGGCCATTCACAATGATCACAGTGGTGTCATCAGAACAGAAAACGATTTAACACACAGACTAAAAAAAAAAATGTGCGTGATGTTTGATCTGTTTGAAATCTATCAAGTCAGTGGCCACTTATTTCCTGCTACACTTTCATTTAAATATCTTCATTATCATTTTGTAAAATGTATTTTATGTTACCAGCCAAAGCTATTAGTCAGTAACCAAAAAAAAAAAAAATTCCCTATTCCCCAAACTAGAGAACTATCATTATCATTAATATTTCATGAAACTGCATTAAATGAGACAATATTCAATATTTAACTACCTAATCCTACAATAATTTATATTAGAAAATACCAACCACGTGAGAATTCAGTCAGTTGGATTATTTTATTGGATGAACCTTTGTCATAATTAATAACACTGCAGTATCTCATAGTTTTTCAGCACAGAATGTAACATCCAAGGACTGAAAGTGATTTTGTTTCTAATTAATTCTCAAAATCCCTGGGAGACAGTGATAGAAGGATAAATATATTAATTTGGAAGTAAAGAAGAAGGGACTGAGCCTCCAGATGCAAAAGTTTTACGAGAGACAGGGATTGCTTGTGTGGGTCCTACACCTCACCAGTTCGGCTAACAATTTAGTGAGGAAAACATGTTCGAACCTCAGAGAGCCTAAACGGAGGGAAAAAAAGAAACATGGTTTTACTTCTTTCAAGAACCACAATTACTCTTATTAGCAGTTTATAAGTAGAAAGTTGGTCTCGTCTTTTACCCCAGATTCCTATTCACTTCCTTCCACGCAAATTACTCAGCCATCCAGATGTTTTCCTTATGTACTTTAAACCAAACTTCACTTTTTCATACGATTTATCAACTTTACCTATTTATACATAGGCAACCTTCAGACCATTCTAAGTAAATTATCTTTCATTTCAACAGGAGAAGAATTCAAATGGGTAACACTGTAATATGGCTCTTGGTGATAATAAAAAGAATTCTTCATGACGAACATATGTGAGATTGGCATATGCTAAAATCAAAAGCATTGTACTTTGTGCCCTTATAATGAGGACTGTCTTCCAGCCCATTTTAGTTCTGCCTGCTGTCTGCCTTTCGAGTTCATGCCCTGAGGCCCTTGTGGTCCATCCCCTAAGATCCTACAGGTCACTTACGGTAAATACTTGCTGAGGCATTTTTTGTTTTATCTTTTGATTGACTGCCTCCCACTTTTATTTTGAGGGAACTCCATCATTTGTATCTTGCTCAACATCTAGGTCGCCTTGCCTCACTATGGAGCACAAAGGATCAGCCTCTCAACTTCCCAGAACAAGGCTATGACACTTGATCAAGATGCAGCCAATCAGAAGGAGGTACCTGACCAGAACTTTGCGTAGAGAGCCAAGGATCCCCAGAAGAAAAGACAGGGGTACCAGGTCTGGTACACAGAGTCCCCTCTCCAGGGCGGCAGTGCTGGCTGATGCTAACGGCAGCGGCAGAGCCCAGAGTCAGGGATGTGGACAGCCACAGCTGGGCACCCAGTATTCAGCATCAGAAGCAGAAGCGCCTGCCTGGTTCTGCATCTTTCTTGGTGATGCCATTATTTGCATTATCCTTCTAATACATTCCCTTTCTGTCGATGTGAGCCGTAATTAGTCTTTTCAAATTATAAGTAAGAATATAACCCAATTCCACAACCAAAAATAATAAATCAAATTGTGCTTTTACTCTGTGTTGGTTAATTGTATAAACCACTGGGAAATAAATTAAGAGATTCTGCAATATTGTGAGTTGCAAAGAACATTCTCTCATCATAAAGACTAGGAAACATCCTATCCAGATGGACTCCTGCAGCAAATGGTAAGTGGGCTCAGAAATCCTTAGAAATTCATGTACCCAACAGGCAAAGAGCCAGGAGTCAAAGTTTAAATGAGGGTTGCATTAGCCAAGCCATTCCTATTTTTCTTAGCCATTGCTTCTCTCATTCGGATCCACAAGGAACAGAAGATGGAAAAGAAATTTGATGGTTTAGCGATGATTTGCTAGAAATGAGATATGCACATCTTGAAAATCAGAGTGAAAATGAGCATTAATCAAGGGCCTGGCCAGTGCTATCAAAAGTCAAATCTGGCCGCCAGAAGTCCAGGAAGCTACTACCTGGGGCTGTGGAAAGGGTCGGCACCTCTGTGCGCCCCTCCTTTGCCATCCACTTCCAGAGCTATTCACCTGGTACTTTTCAAGAATATTACCATTCCCACAAATGACTGATAAGAGATATATTTGAGAAAGGAGTAAGTTTTGAAAACTAAATCCCTGACCCTATATATTCACCCTATGCTTCCAAGTTCAAAAGGGAAAAGTGCTCCTTTAGAGAACATTTTTCATCCATGGGAACATTTGGAAATTTTCTTTCCTTCCCGATTTCAATCATTTTCCAAAGCCCTCCATTTAAAAAAAAAAAAAAGGTAAATCATAAATTGATTCATTGGTCATGAAAAATGTAAATTGACAGCTTTGGGGCACGACATCCTTCATCGACTCACTGATTGAATTTACACAGGTAACAGGCGTGTCCTAAAAATGACCAGCATCAGAATCTGTCTTTCCTCTGAAACCTAGATGTTATCCTGGCAAGAATCCACAGCTTAATACTAGCCTTCTGGCGTTACGCCTTACTTAAAACATGTCTGCTATTAGATATCTGAATTTAAAAGAAAGGAAGCTGAGAAGTTATATTCCTGACCTCCCTCGAAGCCATGGGTGTCTCAAAGTAAATGCATTTGGAGTTCCAGCACGACGCTACAAGAAACAAAACAAAACGACTACTAACTTCTGTAATTAAAATATGATTTTACACACACAATCATACTTTTGCCGGCAAACTATAAGCTTCTAAACCTGAAACCAATAATACACACACCTCACCCCAAACACTACATGACTCTGTGTAAACCCCATGGGGGTTTAATAAACAGTTATGAATTGACTGACAAGAGGGAAAAAACAAGAAATGACAACCTTCAGGGTAGCCGTAACACAATTTTAACTTGAAAATTGCCCAGGAATAGACTTCACAATCTATGGGAACGTACACAAATCATATAAAAAGAACTGGTTCCCCTTATGTACCAAGACAGTCCTTAGGGAAAAAAAAATCACTGTTGTAGGAAGGAGAGTTCGGGCTCTTTATCTATTTACTGCTTGGCTTCTTCAGTGAATCCAGCTGAGAGCAACTTTTATTCTGCAATGAAGGTTATTACAGAATAACTTTTAAAATACAGATCAGAATAAATGCAAAATTTAGCTCATCTCTCATATTTTCCTGCTAAGCCAACAGGTATAAAACTACCTTTTCCTCTCCGCTCTCAAGATTCACATTGCCATTTTAATTTCGCTGCAGCCAGTCGTAACAAAACCATAATGCACAATGCTTAAGTAGTTCCTTCAACAGCAGCATCCCCAAATAAACGGCAATTAGCAATAAATCATAATTTACCCATTGTCTTCTCTAAAGGACGCATTCACAGTGCGCTACGATTCTTAAAAAACGCATTTCATTCAGTGTTTCCTTGAAGACAGTCCTCACATGCCTCAAGTTCCCAAGCGGTTTTGTGTGTTTGTTTGTTTCCCTGAAGTTGACATGCACGGTCTACCTTAAGGGTATGGACAGGGTAGATGAACAGAAAATGTAGTGGTCCCTGGAATTCAAGAATGGCAGAGATAAGATAATGCTTCTGTTACTAGTTTACTTGCCCCATTAACTTGAAATGGTGGTTATTCCACTTATTATCTGTTTTGAAGAACAACTTGCACAATGATAAATCTCCAAAAATGTATGAGAAGAGAGAAAACACTAAGAAATAAGCTATGCTCAAAATCGATCTCATTGAATTGGGCCAGGGGTGGGTAAAAAAATGAGAAGAAAACATTTCTGGTGGCAGTAAGGAATTTAAAAAAATGTATCTGCGAGAACAAAAATGCCTGTGTATGTCTTTGCCATCAAAGATCAAAAACAAAAGCTATGTTAATTCACTGCTTTAACCATGTTGTCTTAGCACTTACTCATCGGGGTACCAGGCAGTGGTCAATAACCTTGCAAATGCCACCTTGCAGACCCCTTCACCCTTCCCACTCACCAAACCTCATCCCACCCCACCATCCTTTCCCTGCTTCCCACAGTCCAGGGCACAGTCAAGGGGCAGGCTTGGTCATCCGCACTGTAGCATAATTTGAGTTTGTTTTCCAACACACACCTCTGAACATCTAAATCACTACTTGTTTCTAAGCACAACGAACTCCTTACATTTCCTCCTAACATTAAATCTAGGGGTTAAGAAAAATCTGGTAACAACTCCGAATCTTTTCCAGATCTTCCTAACATCAAACCAAACACATTTTCAGGGTGATAGTTATTTTTCAGTTTTCAGTCCCCCCACCTTGATAGCAATGAGAAATGATAGGGTTGTGCTTTTCGTTTGTTTGTTTGCTTGTTTCCCTTATTTTCTTGGCAGGCTCCTCTGGATTGTGAGAAGTGATGATTGATCATTTTTCCACACTCATCCATGGCCCTCTCTGCGGCCATGTGTAAATACGCCAATGGCTAATTAAGCAACAGACACATCCAATAAATATAATAAATAAATTAGATTTTTTTCCCCTTAGTAATTGGTTTCATCTGACTGAGTCTGATTATGTGTGGGGATATATAAACAGGATTAGAGAGGAGAAAAATTAGATGCTATGTCACACAAATTGCAGAGCCCTAACCACTGCAAAATATTTTTGTAATAATTATATTATTATTCTTAGGGTTAGAGAAGCAGTTTGTGTCTTCCCCAGAAGTGGAGGTGAGGCTAAAAATAAAACTTGGTGCCATGATTATTGCTATAAGGAAATGGTAGCCAAATTCAGAATACATTTTCCTCTGGTCTGCAAACTCAACCCACAAACTCACACTGCCTTTCCCTGGTGTCTCCACTAAATCCATGCAAGTAGCACCAAACTTTACTGAGGTCTCTAATTCCAGGGGTCACATCACACCAGACGACACGAGGAGATACGAGTGGGGCATATGGAAGATGGAGAATGAGAAGATGTTTGTCTATAGTCACTGCCTGAGCCAACCCTAAACTACAGTTAAATTAAGTCACTTTTCTAATATACTCTCAAGAGACACAAAGAGCAAAGCTTTAGCTTGTATTTAAAAAACAAAAACAAAAACAAAACACCCACCTCTATTCTCATTTAACTTTCTTACACATCCTTTCGGCATCAAATGGCTCTTAACCATAAGATTTAGCTCTTAGGGGAGCACAGAACTTAGCCTGTCTTGGGAATCTAAAAACTGCTTATTGAAGAAAAAATGAATAAAATAAAAGACTGAAATATATTTATCTGCAGCTTTAATTTGTCTATGTTCCTTCCCAGTAATAGATAGTATCTACTGAAATGTATGGTATATAACCATATACTCTCCCATTGGAAATGGCTTAGAAAAATTATCACAGTTAAGATCAAAAGGTCTGTTGGAATAAGATCTCTAATAATGAGTATGATTTTAGCTATGCAGATATTTACTGTTTGAAAGAAGGACATATACGTGGGCATAGCTGTTTCTCTCATCAATCTCATTCTTAGAAATAATCTAAGACCCTAACTTGACTACTTCTATCATTTAAGACAAAATTTTTAAGTGGCACTTAAAAAATATTGTTACAAATATACAAAGCAGCTTATACAATTTTGTGTTTTTTTTGTTTTTGTTTTTTACATCAGGGGATTTTTTTTTTAACCTTTGCCAAAATCACTTCTATTTAATGATGTATTTCATTTTCCACATATACTCTTATTCCTCTAATTGAAGAAGAAGAAAAGTCAAAACACTGAGTATCAGTTAAACTCTAAGCAATAATAAAAATGACATTTAAACATAAGCCTTTTCCAAAACAATCATCTACAGAAATATCCTCTGAAGACTTTAAATAATTACATTATTGTTGGTATCAATTCTATCTTCACCAAATAAATTATATTCTCTGACTTTAGTTTTTGCCTCCTAATAGGTAAACTGAAGACTGGGGAAACTAAACAAACAAACAAACAAGTGACTTATTCTTTTGCACCAAATTCATAAATCAATTCTTTATTTTATAAGGGCCATAACTCCCTTTTATATATCACAAAATAAATGTTTTACCAAGGCCAGACTAATAGAAATGGATCCTACAAAATTTCTAATATTCTTTAACAGGCTGAAGCTTATACAGCTAAATTACTGAGTCACCAGAACAATTAAATAGACCTGTCTTTTAGAAAACTGAGTCCCAAACTTTAAAAGGTCTGCCTCATCTCCCAGATATCACACACTACTGAGATGATAAGAACTAAACGGGGAAATCTGGCATCACATTTGTATGTGAATAACCTGTGGCAGAATGAAATCAGGGAGAGGAGGACGGAGGGCAAGTCTTCACGCGTGATCTCAATACATGTCAAGGATAGCAAAGCCCCCTTCTGCAAGAACTGAAGTCAAGGCCTGAGAAGGCTAAATTCTTTAAGAAACCATCTCCTTCCTCCCAAACCATGCACTAATATGTTCCCAATACGGGTGCAGAATCTTTGGTACCCACCACCGATATTCTGGGGAAGTGATGAGGAAGGCATTCAATCACGCCATTAGAATCAGACATCAATTCATATTGTCCAGGGTGAGGAGAGAAATCCTTGTTGGGGAAACGAGATTTTGCTTTAACATATTAGCTGTATTATTTAGCTTCAATTTCTATTCACTAAATTTACATAAAAGGAGTTAAAACACCTGCTCTCTTCTCCCCTACACTACTGCTGAAAAGCATGTGACTGTACTTTTTTCCCCTGATAATTCTTTTTGTCTAAAAGATTCGGATTTCTACGCTTAGGAGAGCTGGACCAATTAAAGTCTTTCAGCAAAAACGAGGGAATTTGATTTGCAAACTATTTCTCAATGTGCTTCATTTTTTTGCCATGAGGAATTCATAAAAAAAAAAAGGTGCAATATTTCAAGTACAAAATCACATTGGAGAATGTGATGTATTAACTGGATGTGGGGCAGTGAGTAGCGTGAATTTTAGGGAAAAGATTTGATACCTCTTCAACTTCATAAAATCTTTTAGAAATACGGGCAGGATACATTTAGCATAGCTAAAATAATTAAGTAGTGGTTTACCTTTGTTAGGTAGAGAAAACAATCCTATATATATATGTATAATTTACTGGTAGCGCAAAGTCTTGAACATTGTGAATGTTCCTTTTACAAAGCAAACCAGAAACCAGGAGTACAAAGATATACTTTGACAAAGCTACTATTTGCTGTCATTACAGAAGACTCATAAAATTACTGCTGGTTTCACAAATTTTTACATGGGGTATTATCTAATTAGATCTACATCACATTTTATGAAACATTGCTATGCCCCTTTCCTATTAAGGATGTATCAAAAGACAGCCATCCACTGAAAAAAATTGCTCTTACAATCTTCCCTGAAGATTGAGAATCTGTTGCATGTACTATGAGTACAGAATGGAAGGTTTCTCTCTGTGAGTCTATCAGGGATACTAGGACCCAGGAAGTTAAAAAAAATAAAATAAAACTGTTGCTTCACACAAAGTAATGAGAGAGGAAAACATATGCTTTCCACATAGTCCCGTTTGAGGTAGGAGCCTCATACAAGTTTTGTCTCTGTAAATCTGACTTTCAGTTTGAATTCTTACATGGAGAAGGATACAAAGGCCCTTGGCAATGACCTTGACCATATTTCACCAGAAATTACTTCTCAAAATTAAGTCTATACAGAATAGAAAACAATGGAAAAGCTCGCCCACTCAGGTTTTCCTTCAAAAGACACAAGGAGTTCGGAGTTCCTCTCAATTATACAATGGAAAAAAAAAAACAACTAGAAATTACTTTTAAGAAACATTTCAGGAGCTCTAGCATGATAAACGCCTCATATATGCAGAGAAAACACTCCTGTTATCGAAATGAAAATAGGAACCTTAGCCATAGGGGCAAATGTGATTGTCAAGTTCCAGGAACCAACGGTCGCTTTCTACACAGCTGTCTCTTCCCAAGCAAGTTACCTTCTCCCCACGATGTCAGAGGCCATGCCTTTGGAAATGCTGCAATTCAACACAAACACCAACTGAAAGTAAACTCCCTAATTTACCAACAAGCTTAGCAAAAGGAGGGTATTATTTTGATACGTTAACCTGAGATCAACACCGGACACAGAAAGTTCAAATGAGCTTAGTGAAGATTTACTCGGAAAAACTTAACAACCAACAACAATAAAACCACCAACATGCCACAAACACTGTGCCACACAGAACCATAGAAGAGCAATCACAAATCCAGCTGACTGAATAGTAATCTCACCAGGCATTCCACCCAAAACGTAGGTATGTTTAATATTTTAACACAGATTCTCAGAGCTTTTCAGGAGTTGCCAGGAAACTAGACGTAGAAAGAGGAGTGGGTGGCTGAAAAACCAACCTCAGCAGGAAGGAGTATGTTCTTTAAATCAATGGACTCTTGGTCTTCGTGTCTAGTGAAGATGCTAAAACTGAAGCTAACTGTGCTGTTTCGTAAACAAATTCATGCTCTGAATACATTACAGAATGATTAGAAAGCTTGCCTCCTGGGCCACGTGAAATGGGTCCTTAGCCTGGTCAGTTATCTGTTTGTGCCCATGTGTGTGGAATATGCGAGAAAATAAGGCAGCTGCTCAGCATGGAGTATATTGCTTTCTGGTTTTGGTCCTAGAATGAGGAAAGCATGATGCTTTAGAAGACTTGGGTTCTTAGGATCATAAGGTACTCTATGAATTCATTTTTCTTTGGTACTTAGGCAAACGAATGCTTCAAGACAACTGTGATCTTAGTGAATGGAAGTTGGGTTTTTTCCCCCCAAACTTGATCAAAATGGTAAATGCGAAGGTCCATAAAAATATTTTAAAATAGCAATATTGTCATCTCAAGGGACCCATGAGTAAGCTGAGCTTTCACTCCAAATAAGACGTCTTATTCTCCTCAGCAGATTACAAAGGAAGAAATAAGCTTTAGATCTCAGGAATCCTGTCCACAATCTCAAGAAAAGCTTTCGTCAACAGAGGCAACCCAGAGCAGGTAGATTTGCATGATGCCGTGAAGTTCTTTCTATAGAAAAGAAGGACTGACTAGTTCAGTTCATTTATAGTTCGTTTTGGTTCCCTGTCCAAAACACGCTGCACTGTTTCATGCTGTTCTTCCAACATCAGCTAAGTTTACATTAGAACAAAGTTGAACAGCATTATTGCAAACGTACTCTTTGCACGTAGGTAATTACTGTTCTGTGAGGTGGCAACCACGTAGTGGAAGGAGGCTTCCTTAAAGAGCAGCATTTTTTCCCTCTGGAAAATGTATATGCCTCAGACTGTCCCTGAACTGGATAGTCCTCACCTGGGTCTAGAGTTCAAAGTGCCTCAGGATGGGAACACACATCCTGAAACTGCAGTCATTCGGCTCTACCCCTGACCTCCCTCCCTACACGTAAGCTGCCATTATTTTAGCCCATTTTTTCCCATGGCTTAGCAGAATTTTTAACAACTCTAAACTGATTTCTTTTGAAACTGCTGATCTGCCTTTACTCACTGACCCTTCAGTTACTGAAACTGAAAACTTGGGGGGAAAAGAGCCGAACAAATGAAACAGGGTAACTGCTAAGGACCCCTCAAAGAACTTAAATAGGAATACATTAGAGAACTGTTGTATGTTAATTTTTTAAATAATATTTAAAACAGATCCTGGAAGCAAGAGTTACAGAGTCGGTTCTATTTTTAAGAAAAGAGTTAAGAGTTCAATTTGCATATGCATTATGCTGGCTATTTTAAATAATTGTATTCCATGTGGACGAAACTGCCCTTCCCCTCCCCAATTGACAAGATGCCACTTCAAGCAAGATCTAAGAAAGGGCTGGTTTAGGGGTTAGAAATTGCTGTCCGTGTCTCAGTTTTGAATAAAACAATACCAGCAATCTCCCTCCTTCTCCACAGCCCTCAGTTTATTATTAAGTAAATTTAGCAATAGCTCAATCGCTGGAGATCAGGACAGTATGTGATGCACTAAACCACTTAGATGTTTATTATCTTTGCAAGCAACATGAGTAGTGGTGTCTATTATTGCCTCCTGCAAATCTGCAGTAATGTGATGCAAAACAGCATTTTAAAGAAATTCTGTTTTGGAATGCAAATTATTCTTCCTCCAATTTTGAATATTTTAGCCAGCATGTACCACACAGTAGTTCTGGAATCACTGGCATTTGCCATGCTGTCAAACTGAGTCAAAATGCATTGTAATCCTGGAGAAGGATAACCTTAAACATCAAGGCAACGTTAAAATGCATCCTAAAAAAAAATCCCTATAATTGCGATGAACATTAGAGAGAAACCGGCAGTCCTTCTGCAGAGAAATAACAGTCCGCTCTACCAATCTTTCCCCTCCCCCCTGAAACTCATGCAACTAATGATGACCTCCCGAAGTGCCGAATTTAAATGTTCCAGCATTCATCTGAGGATGAAGGAGGAAAAAAATACATAGAAAACCACGAAACAAGTTGCAAACTGCACAAACGCCAGGAGAGAGAGAAAGGAGAACTGCAGGCAGATTCAGGAGCGATTGCAGAATGAGGAGCAACAGAAAGGAAACGAGGAAGAAAGAAAAGGGGGGGAAAAGCCTTAAGCATTAAAGAGTAAGAAGTGAAAAACATTTACCAGCGGCTCGGTCAGTAGCTTCGCTCCCTGACACCATCTACATAGAGAGATAACTTAGCCTAGAGTCTTCGGTCCCAGCTCGCTTTGGAGCAAAATTCCTTCACTTCGAGGGGGCAACACACACCCTCAAGAAAAAGAGAGAGGGAAAGAAGGGGAAAATAATCCCAAAGACCAAGACAGGCTTTCCCCCTCCTCCCTCTTACCCGCCCCCCGGACTCCCCAAACGGTGCTCCCGTCTGCACAGTTCTGCCCGCTGCGCCGCCGAGCTGCTGCCTCCGCTGTCGACGTCGCCGCGGCGGCTGCTGCTGCTGCTGCTGCTGCTGCTGCTGCTGCTGCTGCTGCTGCTGCTGCTGCTACTTCGGAAACGATTAGGAGGAGGACGCCCAAGCACGACCTGAGCCTGCGAGCCACCCAGGACCAATGTGCAACCTGCTCTGGAATCAAACCCATAACACACGCACGCACACCCAGCGACTCCCGCACTGGAGCCCTCGCGCGCGCACACACACGCGCCCGCCCGCGCGCCGCACAGACACACACGCGCGCACACGCACACACATGCATACGCGCGCACACACATATACACACAAACACACACACACACACAGACACGGAGCGCCGCACACCTCCCGCCCGCCAGCGCAGCCCCTGAACGGGGAGTGCGAGCCAATCCCCCGCCCCGAGCGCGCGCACGGGCCGAGGCCGCCGGGGCTGGGTGGTGGCGCTCGGGCTGCAGCCCCTGTGACTGTTACGGGGAACAGGACCACGGAGGGGATCGCGGCTGCGAAAAGAGGGGCGCTGGGGGGCATGTGCACCCCTTTGTCTGCAGACAGACCCCCCCTCACCCCCCAACCTTCTCCTCCCCAAACCGGGCGTTTCCAAAACCAGACACTGAGCGCGCGAACCGCGGGCGGTGCAGAGTTCAGTTCGGCTCAGGGGTCGGCCGGGGGAGGCTCGGCTCCTCTGGCGGCACGCACCGCGGTTCCAGCTCTGCGAAACACGAAGCACCGCAGTTGCACCCGGGTCCCAGCACACGGCGGAGCACAGCCAGCTGGCGCGCCCAGCGGACGACCCGAGCCTGCCTCGGCTTGCGAGCATGCCCACTGCTCGGCCGGAACCTCAGATCGCGCCTTTCAGGGTTAGGGACGCAGAGAGGGACACAGCCGACCTCGGTGGTTTCGAGAGGGAAGGCAGAGGTCCCAGCGCCTTGAGCCCCTGCTGACCTGCCTCACCTAGACTGTTCAGTGGCCCGAAGCTGCCCTGGAAGGCGCGGTGCCCGGGGAAGCTAGGCTTCCAGACCTCAGAGGGGAATTGCTTTTTCTTCCTCCCATAAAGGGAATTACAAAAGGAAGCAATTCCCCGGCCCGGGGAAAGGCTGATTCAGTTGCAGAGTAATTGACAGAACATCCAGCAGGGCCTGGCCGTCCTCATAGTCACCGCTCACAGGTATTGCTTACTTCTCCTGTGCCGGCTTTGTGCTCTGTGATGCCCATGAATTACCTGATTTTATTCTGTCCACACACTATATGATTAGCCCTAGAAGGAAACTGAGGCTCCAGAATATTTTTACTAACTGCTAGTCGACGGTAACCAAAGTACCCGGCAATCCAAACCTGCAGTTTGACTCAGGCACTGGAGAGAGAATGCAGTGAGACTGATGAACTCCAGGCATATCTGGCAAAGTAAAGGTCCGCTGGATGTCTGGATGCTAACACCCTCTGGCTTTCAAGCTGTACCTGGCCTGTCTTCAGCAGTCTGCAACTCTTTGAAAAAACTGCACGCCTGCAATTTGCCAATGTCCTAATACTAAGAACATTCATAATACTCATCTCCTGACTATGTACTCGGGGACACCCTTTTAATTAGGCATTGCGTACTTACCATTATCATCTTTAAAATAACCCTGTAAAGAGGCTTATCTTTATTCAGATTTTACACATGAGGAGATTGGCACAGAGATGTCCTGTGACTTCCTCAAGGTGGCAGGGCTAGAAGCATGAAGGCGTGGTTTATTTGCCTCCAAGGTCCATGTTGGGTTTTGACTAAATTATGTGTCTTCCGTAACTGCATCCTGAACAAAGCCGTGAGTTGAGGGCAGAGCAGTGACTTTTTATTTCGTTCACCAAACACATATTGATTTGCTACTAACGTTCACTCATTCAAGAAAGATTTACTGAGCATTTACTTCCTGCAGGGAACGGTCTTAGCAGTGACACATGACAAAGAAACAATCCCAGAACGCTCTGAGTTTATCATGTGACAAGAAGATAGTGATCATATTCTTGTGATGCGGATGCTGACAGCTCACTAGCAATGCATGTCGCTCCCTCCCCTGCTCGTCCGGCAACCTTCTATCTGTCCTTAGTCTTTCTGCTCCAGGGTCACTTCTTCAAGGAAGCCACCTGTGCTCTCCCTGGCTGAGTCAAATCCCGCTTAGATAGAGGCTTTCAAGGCATCACATCACTCTCCTTTTTCAAAGTTGTTGGACTTTCAGTTTTCCACGGATGCCATCATTCAGCTAGTGCAGCCTCCCCCATGCACCCAGCACAGCAGACCATAAACTCCAACAGGGATGTCTCTTTCCATTTTCCATTATCTCGTAGTATCTGGTGGACGTTCACCTTGCTGTTTCTCTCTGTCTCTTACACACACACACACTCTTACACATACACACAAATACTCCTGGAATAGGAATAATGATTCCACCTCCATTTAAAAGATGAGTAACACAAGGCTGAGTGAGGTTAAGTAGCTTGCCAAGGGTGCACATCTGAGTAAGTGACAGAGAAGGGTTCTAACAGGTCTGTCTGGTGCTTATATCTACATGAAGAGCCCTCAGGCTCTGCTGCTTGGACCACGTTATCCAGTAATCAATCAGAGTACACAAAAGTGGCTCATGGAAAATACAGCAGATAGATTGCTGGGGACGGCGTTATGGGGGGAAACAGAGATAATTCAACATTATAGAAACTGGAAGGGCATGCAACTGGGCATCAGTAATCCACACCGAGCACCTACCACGTGCCAGGCACCTGGCTCAGAACTTCTCTCATTTTAACCTTAACAGCAATTCTTCCAGCAACAGTGCTGTTATTCCCATCTTACAGATGAGGAAACCGAGGGTCCCCAACAGAAAATAATATCCACTAGGCTGTCAATGCCAGGGGGAAAGTGACATATTTATTTTTATTTGTCATTTTATCCAAAAGTACCTAACAGCCTTTAAACTCACTTTCTGTCTTTTGCTGGCTCTCTTACACAAACACACACACACACACACACACACACACACACACACACACATCAGGCAACTTGCCCAAGGTCTTACAGCTCGTAAACTCCAGAGCTGGGATTTGAACTGAGTTTGTCTTATTTTAGAGATTCAGGGGGTATTGGGATTAAGGGGTCAGGATGGGGTTTGCAGCTTAACCGTGCTGTTGTGCCTGAGGATATATTTGGGTCTACCACGAGAGAGAGCCCCTGCTGGTCCATTACATCTTACAAGGAATCTGAGATTCAGAGACTGAAAGCTATTTGATCAAGGTCACAGCTAGTATCATCATGCAGAGGCAGGTTTTAAACCCAGGCCTCTCTCAGAACAGATGTGTGCTGCAGTGTCATGAGTGGCAGACAGAGTATCCAAGATTTTCAGAGGTTTCAAAGGAGGGTGGGGGGTGTGGGATGAGGACCAAGGGAGTCCTCATTCTGAGACAAAATGCTGCAGCGAACCAAGCAAGCCTTTGGCACCTCCCTTCCCACCTGTTACCACTCCTCCAGGTTCCACCTTTGCTCAGGCCCCTGTGCCTCTGCCTTTTCTGGCCTCACCTTGAACCCAATGCCTCACTGTCTCCCTACTCATTTTCAGCAGTGGCAGTGGCTATAAACCGGGAAAGTAATACTGCATTTTGCACAGATCCGCTTCTAGCAGGCTACTGGGCATGCTCCGTGACAAGGGGCTGCTTTGATCACTAGCAGAAAGCTTTTGTTAAACACCTTCTCATTTTCCATTTTTGAGTATTACTTCTAAATGGAGTATTGGTGTGTAGCACTTGGCAGAGACTCCTAGCCTGTAAGAATTCTTACTTGTCTATGAGAATGAGATGCTTGCTATGGAAAAAGTCTCAACCCCATGTGTTTTCTACTCCATCTCTGGTATTCGTCTCTCTGTTCTGTCCTCCCTGTGCACAAGCAAGCATCCACAAATTGTGTCCGTGTATTTACATACGTCACAGCCATAGACATGCACATCCAGCCACAAATACACAGCCAGCCCTTTACCATGGATAGGTCTCCTGCAACTGTTTGGCTAGTAACTTGCTCTAGACTGAAATACTAAGAATAAAGTGAGGGAGGGGTTGCTAAGGAAAAGTTAAACATTAACCCTCTTTCCTTCCCCTTAAGAATAAGTTCATTCCCTGGAGAATGTTTCAGAAGGCAGAAAGCTCCCTGGGATTCTCAATGACCCCCTTTCTACACACGTTAGGCTGATTTTTGTCGTGAGAGCAGCAGGGTCTTTAACGCATGATGAGTATAACCTGTTAAGAAAGTCCCAGAGGGCAACCTTCAGGAAAACGGTGCCGAGAACTTGAAATGTTAGTGGATGTCCTGCAGCGACGCCCAGGACATGAACTTTAAAGCTTTCCGAGGAGCCTTCTCCTAATTCTAAGTCTGAGTACTATAACAAGAGATCGGCAAGGTCATTGCCCACAGCAGCACTCCGGGGCTAGCACAGTTACAATCCCCATTTTGGAGATGAAGAAACAGAGACTCTGAAAGAGTAAAACCATTAACAGCAGAGCGGCCCAACAACCGAGTCGCCGAGCTGGGGCGCAAGCCCAAGGGGGTCGGATGTCACCGCCTGCGCGCGGAGCTCTGCCATCCGCCGCCGCCCCGAGCTCCCCTTTGCACGCGGAGCTGGATGGAGGAGGGGCGGCGGCGAGGCGGGGAGCGAACCCGCGCTTCGTGCGCACAGTACGTCGCGCAGGGTACCGCCGCTGTCCCCCCCGGGCCCCGCGGAAGGAGGAACCCATCAACACGCATGTCATCAGAGCAAAGGACTCTGAGCTCCCTTTGACAAGACTTGATTCCCTTTCCTTTCAAACAGCATTCCAACGCAGCTGTCTACCATTTCCCAGATCGTTCACTCTTCGTTGACATGCTCCTCAATTTCTGAGCATCCTGTGCAGAGTACATGCTGGAAAAATGTTCACTTTCCTAAGGATGGGAAATTTAGAAGTAGAGACAACCTGAGCTTTTCAAAATCGCCGCGCTTCTCCGTTATTTGTTTCCAGTGTCTGTAAACGTCCTTTTGAAAGTTCAGTATGTTAGGATTTTGCGCTTTTGCGAGAGGTCAGGAAAGACCCCCAGGATGTGATTCTATCCAGGCAGATTAATTGGGTGCCAGGCAGCTCACCTGCGTGGCAACATTTGCATTTTTTGCATAGGATCCCTTGTACAGAAAAGGATAACTGATGACAGCCCGGCTCTATAACTTAAGGGTAGAGATTGTATCTTGTAGAGTAATCATTCATCTCTCCAGAAATCAGCCCGATAAAAGAAATGATGTCTGAGCAGCTCACATAGATGTAATAGTATCTGAATTTAAATTCTGACAATCCCTCAAACAATTGCTCAGAGCCTACATATTTTAATTTTATGCAGTATTCCAATAAATCTGAGTTTACAAGCCTATAGGGAATCAGAAAACAAGAAGTTAACTGCTCTTGTTAGAAAATTAATAACAAAAACCAGAAACTGATAACCAGAGTTAATAAAGAAGGTGATAAAATTTTAATTTTACACAAAATATCTGAAAGCCTTAATGTAACGTTTAGGTAAGCCTCCAATCACCCACATTCCAACAGAACTTCCGTGTATCTTCGGATTACGTTGCTGTAGACCAGCCAACGATATTAATGGTGCTGACTCCGAACGCATCCTTGATTACAACTTGAAGCCAGAAAAATAAAGCTTGGATTCCTCAGCCCGTCACTTAGGGCTCTCCATGCAGTGGTCCAGGAGCGGCACGTGGCTTTCCTCTCCTGAACGTGTGTGTTGCAGTACATCTGATTAGAAGTGACTGCTCGGAGAGGAGTCTCAACAGGGATGTGGATGCAACATTTGTGGGACCTACACTGTTCTGATTAGTGATGGCTGTTACTGCGGCAGACCCAGGACAGCACCGCTTGTGCCATGCATCTCCCAAACACAGAACCAGTCCTCATTTCCTACGTTATCCTCCCTAACCTTCTTCCCCACCTAGGCTCCAGTCAGAATTACTAATCCTTGTCCATACATCCCCCCATCTTATTGCCCCTTTATCCGGAGGAGTATCTCCTCTTTCATCATTTCTACAACCCAATTCCTCTTCAAATATCCCACTCAGTTGTCAACTATCCCCAGAAGTCTTCGCTGCATGCCCCAGCCAGAAATCCTCCCCGCTTTTTGTGAAAGTACCTCACTGCAGGTGAGTATCAGGTCCTTCTCATATTAAATATATCCATGCTCCTGCCTTCGCTCTCCTCCTGGACAACAAACGTGAATGAAATAACACTGTCTGGATCATTTTTGAATCCATCACCATGAGTCACACAAAGACTTGCACTGAATAAAGTGTATGCTATAGGAATATATAAATAAATGAATGGCGGATGCTCAATATTTGCTGAATTAATGAACATAAGATTATTATTGCTACGCTCCTGATATGTCACAAAGAGATTAAGTTGCATTCCGTGGGCTGGAGAAGAGGGCTAATGTGGGGGAGTTTCTGTGAGCAGCTAGGTTCTAAGGCCGTGGTAACAAAGCCCCAGCTCTCAAGGGGCTCCCAGGCCAGTAGAGGAGCCGGGAAAGTAGATGGGCATCAGAGGTGACATTGATACTTGACCCTCAACGGGAGTTTTCCGTCTTGACTTGGCTGGCAGGTCAATAAAAAGCTGATAACCAGAGGAGATGAGAGAACCTTATGTAGTATTTTAACGTTTTCAATGTCAACAGGCATCATGATGAAGGAATAGTCTGTGTTTGCGTGTATGGGGGTGTGTGGGGGTGCATGTTCACATGCTCATGCTGGCTGGGATGTAGAGACTGAGAGTGGCATGCAGAGAGTCCTCCAAATGTCTCCAAAAAAGAAACCGACGATTCCCTCAAGACTAAAGGGAAACATCACTGAATAAATAATACCTTTCAAGAGGCTTAATACATTGTAAAGAGCATTTTCACTGATTGGTAGACATTCTTTTTGATTAATTAATTAGTTAATGTTTTCAAAGCACTTTCAAGATGAAAAACATTTGGTGAGGGCTACATAACTGTTCCCCCCCCCCACCACCAGGTACCTGGGTCTCCCACATCGCCAGCTTTTCCTCCCAGATCGCTCCCGGAGCCCTCATGCTTGGTGTGTGGACTACTCTTAGACAAAGAGACGGGGTGCCGGTGAGCAGAGAATATGGAAAAAATGACACTGAAAATACATTTTCAAACTATACTGGAAATGTAATCATGCAAGAAAACAGAAGGAAGCGTGATGATGAAAACTAGTGATGTCCTCCAACAGGGAGATTCCTTTTGCTCCCTCGCCTTGCACCACATCTGGATTAATACCGATGTGTTCAAGGAACAATGACTAGCTTTTACGAACTGCTCACTATCTTCTAGGTATTAGTCAAGTTCTCTGCACATGCTTATATTCTCCTCAAAACAACTGTTGGAGGTACTATTGTTGGAAACATTTTATAGATGAAGAAACTGAGAACTAGAAATTTTAAGCGGCTCACCCAAGGTCACGGACAGCTTGTGGCATGCCTCAGCACGTGGCCGTGATGCTAGGAGGAAGGAAAGCGGGAGAGGGCAAGAAGGGGAGGACTAGAGGCGGCAAAAGAGAGAAATTCCAACACAAGCCTACCCTTACAAGATCCTATGACTCACACTGATAGATTAACATACAGGAAGTGAATGAGGCCAGCGTGTCACGCTGGTGGAACTAATTCACATGGCAAAGGTGATTTAGCTTCATTTCCAAAGTGAAGATCTGTATTTAATACTCAAAGGATCACCTGACATTCTGCCCACAAGCAAGGCTCCTACAGTCCTCATCCCATCCAATGACACGGCACCACGGTGAGAATGAAGTCCTGGGTCGTGAACCTCCAATTTCCCTTTGGGTAAAAGCAACGGTCACATGCTTTCTTTAAAAGCATCTTGATAGAGTAAAAGACCAAGGGCTTCAGATGACCTCAGCCCCTTACGAGCTGGGTGACCCTGCTCCTTATTGCTTAGCATCTCTGAACCTCAGTCATCACATTGATAAAATGGAGGCAAACAAAGCGCTTCTCTCCTAGATCTGTTGTGAGCATTATTTGTGACCGTATGGGGCAAGCAAGTAGCAATGCCTAGATTGTAGTAGGTGCTGATAAAAAAAAAAACAGTAATTCTTTTTCTTCCTCCTTCTCTTTCTCCTCTTTTTCCTCCCTCTCAAGCTTCTGTGGACTGGCCCACTGAAAGACAAATCAACAAATTCTTAGTGTTTGCTTCCAACGTCTGTAAGCATCCTTTGGAAAATTTAATGGATGCTATGATCTGGAGCAGGTGGCGGGTACCAAAAATGGTGAATGGAGCAGAATAATGCCTCTGAAACCTATCCTGTGGTTCAGCTGTGTCACTCCCCCTCCCCAGTAATGAAAATGTCAATGAGATGAGCAAGATGTGTAGTCTCTGAAATGGACACGTTTATTCTGAGGGCAGGTATCCAGCACAGGGACTAGAATCCAGTAAGACAGGTGTCCACAATTCACTGGTCTTACTGGCTGCAGGGTTCTCATTAATGCTAATGTCATTACAAGGTTCTTTTCTGATATAAGATATAAAGATGCTAAAGACATAGAGATGACGGAGGAACGGAGCAGAGCTCATCTGACCCTCTCCATCCACTAACTCAGTGATCTCAGTTTTTAAGCCTCAGTCACTAACCATCAGGGTCCCTGTCAGTGGAAAATGAGCTAATCCATGGAAAGGGCATGGAGCACTACCTAACTGTTAGCCGTGGTCCTGGAGGTGGGGGAAGGATCAGCCCTCTCTAGGAGAAAAGATGCTACTTCAAATAAGCTGTTCACAGAAACACTATTTACAGTGGCCAAGACATGGAAACAACCTGACTGTCCATCAACAGATGACTGGATAAAGAAGCTGTGAGATATTTATACAATGGAATGCTACTCAGCCATAAAAAAGAATCAAATAATGCCATTTGCAGCAACATGGATGGACCTGGAGAATGTAAGTAAGCCAGAAAGAGAAAGAAAAATACCATATGATATCACTTATAGGTGGAATCTAAAAAAAAAAAAAAAAGAGAGATAAATGAACTTACTTACAAAACAGAAACAGACTCAGAAACATAGAAAACAAACTTATGGTTACCAGAGGGGGAAGATGGTGGAAAGGGCTAAATCGGGAGTTCGAGATTTGCAGATACTAACTAATAAATATAAAATAGATAAACAACAAATTCATACTATATAGCACAGGGAACTAGATTCAGTACCTTGCAGTAACTTGAATATGAAAAAGAATATGAAAATGAATACATGTATGTATATGTATGACTGAAACATGATGCTGTACACCAGAAATTGACACAACATTGTAAACTGACTCTACTTCAATTAAAAAAAAAAAGCATTGAAAAAAAGCTGCCATTCTGCAACCCACATCCATAAAAAAATAAAAAATAAGGTGCTCAAGGTGGGGCTGGGAGGAGGTGAGTAGGAACAGAGGGATGGAGGCAATATCAAAAAAGATCTTTCTTCCAATGTGCAGTTCTGTTAAGGAGCAGCAAAAAACGGTTCAGAAGCAGCTCTCGTGTGCACGTGCTTTCAAGAGGCCTCGGGAACCTTCGCTGCTGTGGTCCCTCACACACTCCACGATCTAAGAGGCACAGCACAGAGTCCGCCGACTCAAGTAGGGGATATTGAATGGGTGGGAATTCAACTCCCTGTTTTTCTTTCTTTTCTCTTCCACAAAGCCTTTGAACAGTTCACAGCCATCAACAAACACGCTCAGAGAAGTAACAGGTTAAGGACAGGTGAGGAGTCCGGTTATAGTAAGAACATCCGCCGCATCTTCCAGACCTTACGTATCTGGTAAAGAGACCATCTTTCCTGCCAGGCTTCCAGAAGCACTCAGAAGGGCCCTGGACTTAGGGCACAGTGACTCAGAGGGGCAGGATGCCTTCCAGAGGGCAATGATGTTGGAGAAATAAGAAGAAGCCGGGAGAGTATTTCTGGTTCTCGGATTAAAAGGCCAGTGTCCTTTCCTGCCAGCCCAAATTCCAGCCTCCACCCCCAGCCGGAAACACTTCAAAGATATTCTAATGGGAAAGGTTGCCAACTCATTGTCAGAGAGGATTAGTCTTATCAGTGACCAAACTGTGAGCCTTTGGCCTCCTGGCAAGCCAAGTGAAGACAGAAGCCAGCTCCCAAGAGCAGTTTCTATGGAAAACAGAGAAGGAGCCCTTATCCTAGGGTACCCAGACCTGGGCAGCATTTAGCACCCCGTGTGAGCAGACCACCTATTCTCAGGACCAATCAGATACAGGGCACAGTGCCCTCAATTCTATTTTATGAAAAAGATCAAATACTGGAGGTCAAAGCAAGCAGTAAACAAAGTAGCCATTAAAGGATTTGGATTAGGAAATGTAATTATCCCATTCCTACCCCCACCCTCATCCCAAGTGGGTTCAGAACCTTTAGAGCGAGCTCCAACAGCCCAGAGCACAGCCGTAAGCACGGGGAGGAAAGGAGAGTTGAGGGGAACTGAGGACCAATCACACATCCCACCCCACATCTCAGCTAGGGAGAAGGTCCTGAGGAGGACACCACGACAGAGGCGCTTTACTAAGGAACTACGCACCACTCCAGTCACTGAATGTGAAGGCAAATGGTAAGAAACTGCGACACAAATTGATTTGATAATCTAGCAGGGGCGGGGGAGGGGGTAGGGAGAAGAGGAAGCAGAGGAACACAGAGACTACTGGAAAATTCCTGCTGAGAATGTTCCCTCACCAAGGATCTTGTGATGAGCTGTGTTTCTTCCTGATAAGACAAAGCTGCATCCATAAATCTCTTTCTTAACAAGCCAGCTTAAAAATCTCTTTATCTTAGAGATTTTATCATGCCATCTTTTTCTTAAACATCGTCCATTGCTCCCAATGGCCTTAAAAATGAGATTTAAACCCAACAGCAGGGCACGCCTTGCCCCTGACATCTATTTTAAATTTACCATCCAGTACCATCTTTCCCTACTTCCCAGCCACGGACCCCACATTTTGATGACACTGACTCCACTATCTTTTTATAAATAAAATTTGCTCTGTGCCTTGGCGTGTCTTGTTTCCTGCCCAATCAATATTCTTTTCTTTTCCGCGTTTGGTGAGCTATTTATCCTTCAAAGCTTTGATTAATAGGAAAACATTACTGTGAAATGTTCCCAGATTCCACTAGGAAGAATGCAGCACTCTCTCCCGTGCCACTTTATTGCCTCTTATGTGACACTTAACAATTCTTTTACTTTATAATTTGATTCCATAGTAATTGTCTTCTATAATACCTCACTAGAGAACTGAGTGATTTGAGGGTCGACTCTGTCGTTCTCTTATTTATACGGTGAATGCGCGCCAACAAGGAAGCAATCCGTTAAGTGTTTTGTTTTTTGTTTTGCTTTGTTTTGTTCCATTTTTGACAAATAGAGTAAGACTTGAGTATTCATAGTTTGACTACGAGCTCACCTCACCTATTTCACGATGCTAATGGTGGCTGAGATCATGTGATCTTGACCAAAGCAAACACCGCCATCTGGTGGCAACAGACACAAATTGCAGTATTGAGTTTTTAAGACGGGTAAATTTTGGAAATTTACACCTGCGAGCTTAAATTTAAAAAATATGAACCACAGTAAGAGTTACTACCTTTTGATCACGTTGGCAACCTGTTACTATACTGGTTATTAACAGATAACTTCAAAGATACTTGCAATGCATCTGATTATTCGGTATCTTCAGTTATTTTCCATTTTTAAAGTCTACTTACATACTTTAAACAAAAGCACTTTATTTGCCATAAATGCTATCCTTAAATAGTTGATTTTTAAAGTCTTTTCACGATATAATGCCTCTTCATGTCAAGTCTCTGCATCTGTTACTTTAATAAATGAACATGTTACGTACAAAACAATGGATCAGACACTACATCATAAGACGTCTTCTCTTAGATGAAAATATAACAGCAACACACATGCCCAGCACTTGGCCAACCAAAATTTTCTATAAATAAGCTCATTTTTATGCATAAAATGATCAGTGCCTTTTAATGACGATCCTTATCACTTTAGTTGCTACTGATCTTAAAAGATCACGTAACTATTGAGTAAAAAAAAAAAAACTGATACACGTTCAGGATTAAGTATTTTCAGCTGGTGTAATATCCAAAAGATATAATTTCCCAAGATTTTATGGTAACCCCTCTCCATCAGAAGAGCTTATCAATGCCCTGTTCCATGACCACATAAAAAACTTACAGTACAACAGTCATACTGCTACTGGAAAAATACAACTATATTTCTTCTACCATTAGAATTCTGTCCTTCTTCCTCTAATACTGGGGGGAGGTATGTTATGGACGCAGCAACAAAGGTGCACTGCAAACCCCAGCGGCCACTCAGGATAAGAGGTACTCTGTCTCTATTCAGACACACAACATCGCTCTAAAGTCAGGCTGCTGGAAAAGATAAGAACTCCTGACAGTGAAACAATGTGCTCTGAAGATAAGAACTTGCCGACTGAACTGCACGCTGGTCTGAGTTTCACTCCTGGCGTGTTTGTGGACTGAGAATTCACACCGAGGCCTCTCTGAGCACCTCTCCCTCTCCGGCTTCTCCCTGTCCCTCATTTGTTCTGCAGATTGTCACAGGATTATTGTCCTACACCGTCCCTACACACACATCCCCACAGAACACAGTTTTAACTGCTTCTTCGAGCAATCAAAGCACCTGGTGACTCGGCCTCCACTTGATCGCACCTGCCCAACACGCCATACCATCTGCCTCACCCACCTTCACCTACTGGCCCTTGGTACCACTTGCCAACCCCCACTTGTACTCTCTAGTTTCCCATCTTGGTCTTTTGTTCTCTGCCAGCGCTTCTCAAACTTCAATGTGCACACACATCAATGTGCAGCTGCTGATTCATGGGGTCTGGGATAGCCTGAGAGTCCGCATCTCTGACCAACTCCAAGGTGATACTGGCACTGCTGGTCCCAAGACCACATTTGAGGAGCAAGGATCTCTTCCATATCCCAACAAGACTTTCCACTCCCATGGGCACCCCTAACATTTCTGACTTTTCAAATCCTTACTTCTCCTTGACAAATCAACTCTGAACCTCTCTCCATCCAAACATTTTTCCCTAGTCCCTCCAGCCCAGGGTTTTCAACTTGGCTGCACATTAGAATCACCAGGGGAACATTAAAAACTCCAGCTGCACAAAGGCACACCAGGTCAATTAAGCCAAAATCACTGGGGCTGGGACCAAGGCACCAGGATTTTTTTTTTTTTTCTTTAAATCCTCAGGCGATTACAACCTGCCGCTAGGGTGGAGAACCGCTGCTTTTGGAAGGAACTGACTTTTTCCTTTCAGCACTTAATAGCTTTTTGTTTTTACCTATTCTTCTATTTGAATTAACTGAGAACTCTCCTTGTCTGCTTAAATGTCCTATTCCCCTTACCAGCATACACACTTTTTGAGGACAAGATGCCTGCCATCCCTTGGCAGGCTGAATATGTCAGCACTCAAGCAAGGGCTGCTGAGGCAGAGTTTCTGAGTTCAACTCCCAGACCTACCATGTACAATCTTGCTTAAGCTTTTTATGTCTCAGTTTTCTTCTCCGAGAATTGGAAATAGCAATAGCAGCTGCATCATCAGGTATTTTTAATAAAATATAAGTTTAAGAAGATAAACATATGAAGCACCGGGCTCGGGCGCACGGTGTCTCCTCGACAAATGTTAGCCATTATCATTATTAACTAGGCTCCTCTGTCTGTCTCACATTGTGTAACATAGCAGTAAGCAGTCAATAATCATTTGCTGGATGAATAAGTCAATAAATGATGGAAAATAAATCATATTTAATTGCTCTAAAATAAGCCCAGAATAGCAGCCTTCTACTGAAAAAGTTCCAGTTAATGAAGGTTCACTCTCTGCACAGGCCTGTAGGTATCCATGCTGCCACTGGCCTGCTGAACTCAAGTCCAAGAAAAGCTAGGTGGCTCTTCACGATGGAAGATATGGGGAGAAAGATAATGATCATGCCTCAAAAAATAAAAGTGTTTAAACACTGTCAGTAGCACGTGTTTGCTAAAATTCATCGAACCTACTGACATAAATTTAAAAGGCTGCATTGAAATACTTTTGCGGGGGGGGGGCAAACACCTTTAAAACCCAATCCATATTCTTTTTCATTATAGTCTTTACAAGGTAGCGAATCTAGTTCCCTTGTTGGCCTACAAGGAAAAAGAATATGAAAAAGAATGTCTTTATGTATAAATGAATGACTATGCTGTCTGTACACCAGAAATTAACACAACATTGTAAATTGACTATACTTCAATTAAAAAAACAAACTCCAAAAAAAAAAAACTCAGGAAAAAAGAAACCCTAATCCAAATCTCAGCATGCACTAAATTTTGTCATCTTTAAAATGTGTGAATTGTCTGTCCTGTTGTCATACACAGTGCCTCACCCCCACCCCCCTCATTGGAAGGACACAGTCTTGGCCACCAGACATGTAAACAGCCCAGCTTTGAAATCATTCTTATGCCAACAGAGCATTTCATTACCACTGAACAGTAAGTAGGTAGGTGACCGAAGACGCTAGTCATAATACATAATGTGATGGAACCGGTGAAGTCTGCCTATTACCAGTGTGAATAGAGCTCTTTTGTTGGAATCCATCCTGGTGGAATGAATAGTCCCTATTATGTTTATTGATCACACCCTCAGCACTGAGGTAGAGGTGGCCAGAGCTGCCCGGGAAAATAGTCAGATGCCATTGTACGCCTTCCGTTTTGGCAAGACCAGATCATCAGTCAGAATTCACTTTTAAACTCGAAACAAAATGTTCGATATTCTTACATCCCCCAAGATTAAAATGAGGCAGAAAAAGAAATGTCTTAAGTAACTTGGCTCTGAGCACTGGTCACTCTCTCTGTGGCTGCCCTCCACGTCCGGAGGGCCCCGGACCTCAGCCTGAAGGGCTGCTAGCCAGGCCCGTCCTCCATGCTTCTCATGCAGCCCACACAGCTGCAAAAGTGCTGCCTGATCCTGGCACTGTCCCCCTTCAAGCCCTCCGATGACTTGCTATTGTATGTGGAATAAATTCCAGACCTGCTGGTGGTCTCACCTGACCTCAGACGGTTCAGTCTGGCTTCTTCCTCTGACCTCCTCTCATTCCCTGGGAATCTCTGCCAGGCACGGGCAGGGCTCTCTTCTGCTCCCTGGACATCAGCCTCTTCAGCTGCTTATCCTCCTTCTGCACTTGCCTGGGGCTCTGTGCCCTTGGACTTTGCAGATCCTTCCCCTCATTTAATCCTACCCCGATACTGTCTCTCCCATGACCCTCTTTTGTTAGCTTCATTTCAGTTATCACCACCAGCTAGCAGCTTATTAATTTGTTGACTTGTTTAGCGTCTGTTTTCACAGCAGCTTGTTCACCGTTTAGGACCCTTGGCCCCAAGCTGACCTTGACACATTATAAGGGTTCAATGCACAGTTGTGCTTCAATCCATAAATGAATTTAGCAACGTTTTACGTCATAAAAGTTATTTTTGCACATAACATCAAGTATTATTCATGTTTTGCCACAAATCACAGACCTCTGTCCTTCAATTAAAAAAAAAGAATTAAAGAAATTCCCTAAATGGTAACAATTTTTCTTTTCGTAACACTGTTATTGTTATCTTCTGGGTATTAAAAAACACTGGGACTTGTTATTGACAAAAAAGTTGAAGAAAACAGAGGCTTTATGTCCAGTTATCCCTCATTATGACGCATTATATCCACATGGAATTATACACAGTCTTTTGTGACTCGTTTTATTTTCATTTACCATATTTTCAAGCTTCATTTGTGTTGTAGCATGTATTAGCACTTCATTTATTTTTATTGTTGAACAATATTTCATTAAATGGAGGTACCACATTTTATTTATCCATCTATCAGTGGATAGATAATTTGGATTGTTTACCCTTTTTGGCCTTTGTGAACAGGGCTGCTTTGAACATGCGTGCACAAGTTTTGCACATTTATGTTCAAGTTTTGTGCACACGTATCACATGTATGTCTTCGTTTATCGTCGGTATAGGATAACTTGGGCCACAGGGTAACTCTACATTTAGATTTTTGAGGAACTAGCAGATTGTTTTCTAAAGTGGACTGTACCAGGTTAGATTCCTGCCAGCAATACAAGAGTTCCAATTTCTTCACATCCTCAACATTTATTATTGACTGTCTTTTTAAATGTATCAATCCTAGAGGGTGGAGAGTGGCACCTCATCCTGTCTTTGAGTGCATTTTCCTAGTGATTGACGCTGAGTATCTTTGAATGTGCTTATTTTGTCATTTGTACATATTCTTTGACGAAATGCCTATTCTGATCCTCTGCTCATTCATTAATGGGATTATTTTTCATTGAATTTTTAGAATTATTTATATATCCTAGACACAAGTCCCCAGATACATGTTTTGCAAATATTTCTCCCATCCTGAGGGTTTTTTCACTTTCTTTATGGTGCACTCAGAAGCATACACTTTTTTTTTTCCATTTTGATGATGTCTACTCTATTTGTTGTTGTTTGTCAAATCTAAAAAAGAAAAATTCCCTACCCCGAGGTCACAAAGATTTACTCCTTTGCATTCTAGGATTTCTGAAGTTTTAGCTCTTACATTTAAGTCTAAGATTAATTTTGAGTTAATTTTTTGTGCATGGTGTGAGGTAGGAGTCCAACTTCATTCTTCTGTATGTAGATATCCAGTTGTCCAACACCATCAGTTAGAAAGACCATTCTTTCCCCGTAAACTTTTCTTGCCACTTTTGTACAAAGTCAATTAGCCATAAATGTACGGGTTTAATTCTGGAATCTCAATTCTCTTTCATTGATCTGTGTGTCCATCCTCATGCTGGCACTGATTTGAGCATTACAGCTTTTTAGTCAGCTTTGAAATCAAGAGATGTGAGTTCTCCAACTTAGTTCTTCTTTTATAAAATTGTTTTGGATATTCTGGGTCCCTCCCTTGCATTTCCACATGAATTTTTGGATTCACTTGTCAATTTCTGCAAAAGAGTTAGCTAGGATTTCAATAGGGATTGTGTTTGAATCTAGATCAATTTGAGGAATAGTGCCATCTTAACAATTATGTCCTCCAATTCATGACCATTTATTTAGATCTTTAATTTCTTCCAGCGGTTTTGTAGTTTTCATTGTACATGTCTTACACTCCATAATTATTTTATTCCTCTTGACGCGGCTGTAAATGGAATTGTTTTCTTAATTTCATTTTCATAGATACATTCCAAAATTTGATGCATTAAACATAAATGACTTAGGCAATTGTCTTGCAGGGAAATATAGCACATCGCTAATTTTATGCAAAGTTTGAACAATGCCAAGGATGGTTTCCATGTTTAATTTTTACCATTGTATTCTGGGTGCAGTATAAGAAAATCAGGCAACAACAACTGAAGAAGTTAAATTAGGGACATTTCTCCCATAGGCAGTAAAATACCAAATGTTTAAAGAGTATGCTAAAAAATGATGCGGGTTAAACTCTCTTCTCCCCTTGTTTTAGGCGGCATCTGTCTTTGGAAGCCTACTCTCATATCAGGTCCTAACAGGCACAGTTTTCAGTATAGGATTTCTGAACTAGAAAAGCAAAGAGACCTTTAAAAACTGGAGCAAATCATACAGAAAATGTAAACAAAAATTTCACCTTGGAAGTCTACATCAAGGCATGTCTATGGACAGTGTATTCTGAAGCATAAGACACTGTTGCTCATACTATGTTCAGTGATTCTGTTCATTATAATCATTGTGATTAATGATATCATCTCTCAGAGATGTATTTTATATATTTTACTGACTAAAGTATTATATCCTTATAGCATTAAAAAATCGGAGCAACCAACTCTTGATTTTTATATTTAATTGATAATTCAGCCTTAATACTTTTTAAAAATTCAAATGAAATTATACCAGCCAAGGCTTCGAGCAGTGGTCTGCCCTTTCTGGTCATTGCTTTACACCTTTTCTACTTAAATTATAAAAGGAGAGCCAGATGTCGTGGGGGTATACAGCTGTGTTATTTCTTGAAGCAGCTGGTGCCAACTTGTCAAAAGAAAAGGTCTCCTTTCCAAATATGTGCAAACCTTGTGTAAGTAGATATAACGTAAGCTCTGTATCCGCAGCTATTGATTCTGTTCATTGACAGCTGAGGTGTTTAATACATTCATCCTGTTCGTAATGCCATTTAAAAACTCAGAGGATTAGGAAGGCTGTTTGTCTCAAAGGTACTCTTCAGAGAGCAAAGGCTAACTAGCCCTGCAGTTGGGAGGGCTCTGACAGAAACCTGAGCGATGAGAACGGAGCAGAGAAGCCAGCAGATACGTTCTAACCTGCCACAAATAATGATTTTTAAAAAGCCCCAGAAGAATGCGCTTTGCTGCTTTACATAACGCTATAATGCATTAACTCATGTAATATGACTAGCAAAAGTTTATTTATTCATTTATTTCTGCTGCAGGCAAATACCGGATAAATGCTTACAATGGCAGGTTAGCAGGTGTTTTAGCTACAGCCATTAGTACCTCCTTGACATACAGTAACTGTTCGACTGCTCGCCTCATTCTAGCCCACGTGGAAACTGTCAAAGCCTTTCATGATTTTCAGGGGAAAAAAAAAAAAGACTGAGATTTTAAACTGTAGGATTTAAATCAATAGGGGATTGGGTACATTCATGCTTGGATAACTAGTTCACGACAGATTAGACCATACGCATAGCAGACGTAATCTGTACCTCAAGATAGTCATCGTTTTCACTGTCCACTCATCTTATTTACTTATCCATTTTGAAAAATATTCTGGGATGCTGTTCAACTGCCTCACTAATGCCCTCTGTGCTAATAATAAACTTCAGATACCTCTTCAGCGGTTCACTTTTATTATTCTGTGTAATATACCTTCAGGCTACTGAGTGCATCTCTAGGTCTCCTCTCCGTGATACGTGATACGTCGTCCTGTGTGCTTAGCAGCTCGCTGAACTGAACTGATGTAAATGAGGCTTGAAATGTTAAACACAACTTGTAATATCAAAGCTTTTCATATCAAATAATTTTGCTCCTAGAGAATCCTAGGGAGATTAAGGATGCACGGGGTGTCTAAAACGTCCACCAGTTACACGCACGATCCCAGCAGTAGATGGATAATTACCAGCTCACACGAGGAATACAAAGAAAACACAGCCAGTTCATCCTGCCCATGTAAACAGACTGGGGAGTTTTTCTGGGAATTAGGTCCATATAAAGCTTACTGAATACAGAACCCAAAATAACTGCAGACATCTGTCTGATGGAACCTTCCGTGATGGGGCCTTGAGGTAGCATTTTCCTTACAACTACAGTCGCCACAATTTCCTAAGCCCAGCTGAGAAGCAAAATGAGTAAGGCTGAGCTTTCAAACTAGCCTCTGTCAACTTATCTCAAAACCCTGTGAAATAAGTTTTTCATAACCTGTAATGCTAAACTGATTTTCCGGGTACATTTATACGGCTGTTCTGTACTCAGTGTGAGAGAATTCCTGACTCCGGGCACGGGGGTAGGTAGTGAGCCAACATGTCATAAACAGACTGGAAATGAAGGTTTCCTAAACCACGACACTGGGGTTTCCTAGTTAGGAAGAATCAAACTGGAATAACGTATCCAAAATTGACCGCCGAAGGAGGTGCTGCTGGAGACAGACGTGCAGTGCTGCGATGCACAGTAAGGAGGGCTGGCCGCCAGCGAAGACCAGACCGATCGTTCTGAACTAGCGGCGATTCTGATCATCAGGGAACATCTGGCAATGTTTGGGGACATTTCTGGTTTTCACAACTAGAGGGGGTGCTCCTGGTGTCTGGTGGACAGAGGCCAAGGCTGTTGCTAAACCTCCTACCCATACACAGGACAACCCCAGCAACAAAGAAATCTCCAGCCCCCAAAGTGAAGACTGCTGAGTTTGAAAAACCCTGGCATTGAGTAATGAGACAACTAACTCACTGACTCAGAGTGAGCAGAGGTTTGGGACTGATTCGTCCAAATCATTCCTTTAAACTCTCCACTTGGCTCTGTCCGTGGAGGGCTGGTCTGAGACCACAGATAACGATGCCTTGGTTTGAGTTAATCAGTATTAACATTCAAAGGATATGGAGGTTTCTTCAGAGTGCAGGCTGAGATCAGCCGATCAATTGCTTCTGTTTTTAATCCATCATGACGAGCGATCATTCCCACAGGTACAGACACAGTGAGGTGACGTTTCCAAGGACTAACATTACAGCAAGGGACGTGCTAATTCATTGGTGTTGCAACCTCATTCCAACAAGTGCCATTATTTAGTTAAGGTTTATAAAGTGTTGTGAAGAGAGAAAATGCTATATAAATGCTAAGTATGGTTATTGTTATCATCTTTCTGAGTAATTCCTTCTGTGAGTGATGTTACAGTATAAAAACACACACAGAGATCACTTTGTACCTGTTTGTACTTTTAAGGAGAGGTGACTATCATGAGTAATTCACATTGTGTCACCTCCTTTACACTCTGAATTAAAACAAATTAAATAAAGCTTAATTAGAGAGTGTTTTATGCACTACAGAAATGCAACTGATTGATATTCTGAGTAAATACAGGTTAGCTGTGGAAGGAATAATACTGAAAAAGCTCCAGAATCATAAAATCAGGACTGAATTTCCATGATATTAAACATATGGATAAAACAGATAAACGCCCTCAATGTATTCTGATTTTTTTCCCAACTTTTTTTTAGTGTTAACGTCTAAAACAATAAATTTAAAGATTTCCTCATTTTTAGTGAATGTTTGCTATCCTAGGACTCTCATGTTACTAAAATTTCTTTTTTTAACTTTAATTGTGCAGAGAAGGGTCTCTTAAACACACTGTGAAAAAATAACATTTAATAACCAGAAAAAAACCCTTTAAACAAAGCCTAAACCATGCTATTTGAGTGATTGCTTAAAATATATAGTATGATATATTTGTAATTATTTTAGATTTAATTTTGCAATGGTAGTTACTTTCTAAAATGGCAAGCTTGTCTTAGGATTTTGATTCAGGTGGAAACTGTCAAACTGTCAATGGATGTAGCAGTTACATTTCGATTGTCACGCCCAGGGCAGTGTCGAAGACACCAAAACAACATGGTGCCACTAATGATTCAATTGTTAGGAGAACACAGGCAGACATGGTTTTTGCTTACTTGTGTATGCTCATTGTGTATGTCTCAGCCTCTTTCATTTTTATGGGAACATACAGGGAAACCAGGTTTATCAATTTAACACATTCCTGCCACTTTTTGCCCAAATCAAGCCAAACTCTTTGACTCACTCCTTCTGATTAGTTAAGGTCTTTTTTTTTAACACTGTCGGAGACAGGGAGATTGAAACTGAGGATTTATGGCAGAAGCAAATTAATTTCCAAAAGAAAAGTAAGAACATGTCATCTGTGTAAATGTTAAAACCACAGCATAGTTACATTTTTGCATTTCTATACATGCTAATTTTTTTACTCAGAGCCAAAGCCAGATATGCCTTGGTTCCCAGCATCTGCCTTTTCCCACTTTCCATGTTCGGCCACCCAACAGGCAGATGAAACATCACTCAAGGCACTGGCATCATTGTAGAGTAAGTCATCTGATCAAAAAGAAAAAGGGAGAGGTGGGAGAAGGCAGTCCTGACGAACTTATCTAGAGTTTTGCAAACAAAAAAGTTAGAAAGCTATTTAAATTTCCCTGGTCATGTTAAGTTTTTTTTTCTTTTTCAGGTTACATTTTTATTTCATTTATTTTTGTTATTGAAGTAGTCAGTTTACAATGGTGTGTCCATTTCTGGTGTACAGCATAATGCTTCAGTCACACACATCCCTACCTATATTCCTTTTCATATTCTTTAAATTATAGGTTACTACAAGATGTTGAATATAATTCACGTAGGTTTTGAGTTCGATTTTGTTTTTTCTTATTTTGAATTATGTATTCCTATTGGCAATGGAGTCATTCCCTGATTAGAACCAACAAAGTCTTAATCTGTCCCTCTTCCCCATTTTCTGACATTCAAACATGGTTTCCCAACATGCAGGGGAAACAAGTGTCAAGGGACTAAGTGACAAGGGACTAGGGATGGAGATCAAAACTAGTATGGACAGTCATGGCAGGAAGAACTGGAAACAAAATGAACTGAAATTCTTCAACACTCACACTGGCCCATTATTTCATTCCTGTATCTAACCAAGACAGAGGTTGGAGAGGGCACCCATCTTCCCAAAGAGGAGAGCTATAAAGAAATGTTTGGGGTTCGTGTGAATATGCACACTTTCAGAGCTACAGTTGAAATCATCAAATGTCTATGTATATTTATTAATTTAATCACACATACCTATGAAAGAGTAGAGGTTTTTCAACATTTTATTTTGACATATTCACCTATAGTACCATTTACCCATTTAAAAGGTACAATTCAATGTTTTTTTTTTTTTTTTTTTAGTATATTCAGAGTTCCCATAAGAAAGGTATACCCTTTGGCTACCACCTCCCTATCAGCCCATCCCTTTTCTCAGACTCAGGCAACCACCAATAGGTGGAAATGTCACTACAGATTTCCTTGTTCTGGCCATTTTATATGAAGAAAATCATATAATGTATGGTCTTCTGTGACTGGCTTATTCCTCTTAGCATGTTTTCAATGTTTATCTATGTTGTAGCATTTATCAGTTCTCCATTCTTTTTTTAGGGCTGAATAATATTTCATTGTGTGGATCCATCACTTCTGATTATCCATTAGTCAGTTGATAGACATCTGTATTGTTTCTACCTTTTAGCTATCATGTATAATGCTGCTATAAATGTATATGTACAGTTTTTGTTGGGACATATACCTAGAATCCGAGATTTTCAAATGATTAATTTAAGAGTATTTTTGTACTTTCACATTTCTTGAAACGATTTTATTCAAACTCTTCATAGGCACCTTCAACATTAATCTTCATCAGCAACAAACTCACTTTCTGACTTACTTGATGGCTGTCCAGATCACATCATTTTCATTATATTCTAATTTCTTGGAAATAGACAAATTAAAAATCCATGGATAATAATCTCAGCGGAAATTTTAGACCAATCCACAAGAACTCTTTCATATAACATTTGAACACTTTGCTGATTTTCCCACTCATATATATGATCTGTAAGATGTAATCCACTTACTTAACTGCTGTTGAGAGAAACTTTTCAACGTTTGTTTACCATGGTGTAGAACACTTTCAAGTGTGAGGTCAGACCACAAGAATAATTACTAAGTTTGTGTTAAATGTCTTTATTTTATTTTCCTAGCTTCGTCCATTGATTTCTTTGAGAATCCAAACAGGGCTCTGACTGAGATCATCTCTGGATGGTGTATTTTCCCACTGATTTTGCATCTGCTGTTCCTCTGGTTGGGATGCTTTCCCCCACCAGATACCCAGTGCCTGAATCCCTCACTCACTGAACTGTCATTTTATTTCACAGAGGTTAGACTATGTAAACGGGTAACCCCACCTGAGACTTCCTAAATGAAAGATCTTGTTCCTGCTTCGTCTCCTTAGCATTTGTGATCATGTAACATTGATATGCTTTCTTACTTAGTTTGGTGCATCATTCATCTCTTCCACTAGATTGTAAACTGTGAGAAGCAGGGAATTCTAGACTGTGCTCATGGCTGAAATGCAGCATCTAGAACAGTGCCTTGCACTTAATAAGCACTCAGTATTTGCCAAACGAGTAAATTAGTTGTTGAGTAAATTAGCCTACTACTCAAAAAATAAAATAACTGAGGGAGCTCCCCATGATGTGAGAAGCTTTGTAACAAACCAAATGTTGACTCTTTCATTGATAATGAATAATTCAGAGCAATAATATTCCTTAATAATTTGGCATATATATTATCTGTTAAAGTCTGTCATCTTATTTAACTTTTCATTATTGTTAAATATTTGCCTACAGAGATCAAAATAAAAATGTAAAGCTCATAAAGTGAACGCTGATATAACCACTCCCCTGGTGAAGCAACAGAACACCCTTGTGCTCTTTTGCTCGCACACCTTCCCTCCCTGTTCAAAGATAATTACTCTTCCGTCATTTTTAGTTATCACTTCTTTGCTTTCATTTATGCTTTTTCTATAAATAACATGCCCCAAATACTATGATTTTGCCTGTTTTTCTTTTTACTAGTGAAATAAAAAAAATGCATCCTTTTTACTACTGAAATAAAGAATGTTATGTGTAGCTATAATGCATTTATTCTCGTTACTATATTTTACACACTGCATGAATTACCACCATTTACTTTACTACTGATCGACATTGATATTGCTTCCAGTTTGGAACAATTTTATAAATGAAACTGTTTTGAACCTTCTTGTACATGTTTTCTATGTACACCTGTATGCATTTCAGCTGGGTATATCAGTTTGGATATATTAGACATCTAATTTCATATGGTTCAAGCTACTATCTAAGGGTGAAATTTCTAGTTGTATGAATTTTTGACTTTAATTTTCCAAAGGTGTGCCAAACTGTCCACAGTGTATGAGAGTTCCAGGTGCTCCATACACATCCTTGCCAGCATCTCATATTGTCAGGGTGTTCATTTTTAGGCACTCTGCTGGGTACGTAGTCTTATCACATAGTGACTTTCATTTGTACAACCTTGATAACTTACGAGGCTGACAAACCTTACATGTGCGTATCAGGCATCTTTGACAAAATGACTGTTCAAGTACTTATCTGTTTTTTTCTCTTGCACTATCTCTGTTTTGCTAATTGTTTTGCAGGAGTTCTTTGTATATTTTGGATTTAAGCCCCTTTGCATAATATGTGTTGAAAATATATTCTTTCACCCTGAAACTTAATTTTTCACCCTATTCATCCTGAGCTTTAATATACCAATATTCCTAATATAAATGCAGTTTAATTACCGATTTTCTTTATGTTTATGACTATTCTATTCCTTTAAAACTTTCTCTATGCCAAATATAATGTTCCAGAAAAAATCACTGTTTTGTCTTTCACAATTTAAGCTACAATTCACCTGGAATTAGTTTTTTTGTGTGTGAGGTTGGGTTTTGTTTTGTTTTGTTTTGTTTTCCTATGTGGATTTCCAACAGAATCAGCAACATTTATTGAACAATGGTACTTCCTCCACAATGCAGTACCAAGTTTGTCATAGATCAGGAATCAGTACATGAGAGAAGCTGTTTATGGAATTTTTGTTTCAGTGCTCAGTTTGTCTATGTTTATAGCAATATTGTTCTGTCTTAATTATAACAGCTCTATAATAAAGTCTTAATATTACATAGAATAAGTCACCAACTTTGTCTTTTCCACATTATACTGGTTATTCTTGGCTCTTGGCAATTCCGTATGCATTTATCATCAACTTGTCAAGTTATATCAAGCAAAAGGAAATTTTTTTAAAACTCCATTCAATTTATTTAGATCATCTTTATGTTCTGTCAATACTATATCAGAGTTTCATTTGCAGAGGTGTGCATAGCTTTCATTAGATTTGGTCTTCAGTGGTTTGTATTTCTGGTACTTTCATGAATGGTATTGTTTTATAAAATTCATTTTCTAATTGCTTGTTTAGTGCAATCAATACAGTTGATTTTTACCTACTGACATTAGTAATTCCAGTATTTTTAATGTAATTTTTTTTGACTTTTCATGTAGATTTGTCTGCAAATAAATGGTTTTATTTCCTGGGTCTCAATCATGACTTCATTCTTTTCCTTTTTTTTTCCCTTGATTTGTGATATTGGCTACAACCATTAGTGCATTATTGAACCACACTTCTGTTATTTTAGGCACACTTGTCTTGAACTCAATCTCAGAGAAAACTTGCAATATTTTACACTAAATATAATGTTTGAAGTGATTCATTTTTTAATTTTTAAATTTCTTTTGTGAGTAACTTTTATAACTTAAGGAAGTTCTCTTTTTCAGTTTGCTAAACTTTTTATCAATAAAGAATGTTGTATTTCACTAAGATTTTCTGTATCTTTTTCCCTTTTTCTGTTAGTATGCTGTATTACAGTGATTTTCAAATATTAAACAAACCTTGCATTGATGGCATAAGCCTATTTACAATGCATTATTCTTTTTTAAATTGCTGGATTTGGTTTGTTAATAATTTGTTTAGGATGTTCTCCTCTACATTCATGAGTAATACTGGCCATTAATTTCCTTTTCTAATAATCACCTTTTCAGCTTTTTGGTGTCATAAAATGAGCGGGGGAAATATCTGCTCCTTGTTCTAGCTTTTGAAAGAATTTATGCTAGATTAGCATCATTTCTTCCAGAAATGTCTGCTAGAATTTCCTGGACCTGGAATTTTACTTTTTGGAAGGTTTTAATTCATAAATTAAATTTCCTTAATAATTACAGATAAATTTAGATTTAAAATTTATTCTTATGTAATTCTTTTGTGGATTTATCTAATCTAAATGTATATGTTTATTGGCATAGAATTGTCATATCTTTAATTATCTTTTTAATATCTACACATATGCAATATTGACTTCTTTTCATTCCTAACATTGGTAGACTTTCTTATCACATCCTCTTTTATACACTCTTGTGCTTTTCTATATTTTTGTCCCTCTATGATTTATTCTGAAAATTTTCTTATGTATCTTCCAATTCACTTAGTCTCTCTTTATCTCTATCTAATCCACTGATAAAAGTACCCACTGAGTACCTAACTTTAGTTATTGTATTTTTTCAGTTATCAAATATCTATTTTTTTTCTCTTATTTCCATGTTCCCCCGTAATTTTAATATTTTATTATTTTGATCATAACAAGCATGGTTACTTTAAAAATCTATATTCCATAGCTTTAATATCTGAAGTCCCAATGAATCTGTTTTTATTGTCTGTTGCTGTTATTGGTATTTATTCATGTTGTAAATTATTTGTAATGGTTTTTACCTATGTGATCTCATAACTCTATGTGCTGCTTCTAAAGAATGTGTCCCAACACTGAATTAAACAAATGTAGCGATAGCTCAAAGACCTGGGTCATGTTATTCTTCTCTTGATTAAAAAATAATAATAATGTTTGTTTCCATAAGATGCCCGGGGGCACAGTTACTCTGTGATTTCTCAGTCCAGTTTCCAGTTTAGCTTGGTGGGAAGCAGAGCTGCCGTCCCTGTGAGGATTTATCCAGTTTCCGCTCCTCTACAGACTCGGTCCCTCAGAGTCACAAACCAAAGTGATCAGAGTTTTACAACAGCCTCCCTTCCTTCTCCTGGTAGGCTCTAAATTTCTGATACCTTAGCTCCATGCACTATTTAAACTTCAGTCTCTCAGGTGATTGGCTTCATAATCAGAAAACACTCTGGGGGGGGGGGAACCAGAAGAACTCTAAGAATGGGATCCTCCTCAGGGCCTCCACCATCTTATTGATCCTGGCCTGGTAACATTTTTGTTCCCCAGTAGTTTCAAATAGCCATTTTTAACATTTTGTCTAAGTTTTCTAGCTGTCTTCATAAGAAATTTGGTTCAAATTACCTGGTGATTTATTACTAGAAGCTGAAGTCTAAATAATCTTTATGATGATATAAAATAACAAATTTTTTCAAAATGATGGAAAAGCTTATGTGCTTTAGATCAAAAGCTAAATTATTTGGAATTTACATTTTTTTTTAGTAAAATCAGTTCCTTAACAAGTGATGCTGCATATTATTAAATGATCAGAGTATAAGAAAGGATAAAGGAAACTAATACAATACTAATATTACTAACACTGATTAATCAAATAGCTAATATTAATAAACATAGAAAACCAATATTTATTGATAGTTGTGGTCCACTGACTACAAATGTACGTGTGTGTATGTGTATATATGTGTGTGTGCTTTTATATATATATAAAACTTGGAATATGTATATATATTCCTCCTATTATTTGATTCCAAGTTTACAAGCAGGTGCTGAAAGCTAATGAACCCACCATGACCACTAATGATTGCATTTTGGGTGTTTTTTTGCTCTTTTGTTGTATTAGAACAGCAAGCAATTCATTACTTCAGCCCACAATTAAAATGTAAGTATCTTTAAAGTAAACGGCAAAAACAACCCCTACATATTCCTCCTTTGAAAGAAGTAATTTTAACAGACCTTAAAAAAAAAAATTTCCCCCCCTTCCAGTGACCCAATCAAATCCTCCCAGATAACTGCTAAAAATAAGCACTATTTTCTAGCCTCTGGTTCAAAAACTCACAAAACTTAATGGAAAATAAAACTGAGGCAGAACTGGAATGAGATAAGAGTAAAATTCAGAAATCATGAGCTTTACTATCTAGTGGTAACAACAGACAATTAGCTGAAAGCTAATTTAGCTGAAAGCTCATTTAAACATAAATAGCTTGTCTGGGTTGAAATAAACCTGTACAAGGAGAGGTCTCCAAAGAGAGTCATGGGGCTGGGAGAAATTAGTTCATAGTTAAGGCTTTGATGGGACCTATTTTCTCCTCTCTTCCTTATTAACTGTGTAACCTGTTAGAACTTATGTAATTCTTGGCCTGTAACGTAAGAATAATAATAAATCTACCTCTTGGGGTTCTTATGAAGACTGATCAACACACACCAAAGCTTTGAACAATGAAGAGAACACAGGACACACTCAGTGAGGACTGTGTACCATTGTCATCATCATTATCACTAACGTTAGACAACTGAAAAGATTTTATCATGGCTCCAGGAAATCTGAGTAGGTCAGAAACATCAGACGAGTCTACGTTACATGAGTATCATACAAAATATACAACCCCAGAAATGATGGATACCATAAGTCTCTTTCCTACTCATTGTGAAGAAGTCATTTTTGTGACCTCTCCAAACTTCCTCTGAAACAAATTAGACATGTTATACTGTCCACTCCCAGCGGAATCTGCTGGTTTCATAAGGACAAAATACTAATAGGATTTGTTTTGATCTTCTCTGGGTAACTTCACAACCGGGGAGTTCTAGAAAGATGAGGGGAAACAATGCTTTAAATATCCATAGTCTGGCCCATAAACACAATTTGAATTATATTATAGCTTAGAAAGTCAAGTTATGAGTTAATGTATATGACTGAGTGAGGAATAAATGGCTTACAAATGAATTTTGAATCATACCTTTCTCAGAAATTAGATACTCCCTATATAAATACAAATTTGAATTGATTTCCTCTTCATATTTAGTAGTTTTCTTCTTGCTTCCATGAATATAGTCTGACTTCTCTCAGGGACTCAACTTGTCACCTTTAACAGAGCAGGCGGTTGACAAATGTTTTCCATAAAGGGTCAGAGAGTAACTATGTTAATTTTTCTGGCCATGTGATCTTCATTCCAACTGCTCAAGTCTAGTGCAGAAGCACAAAAGTGGCCATAGGCAATGTGGTGAACAAATGGGAGTTACAGTTACAATAAAATTTTACTTACAAAAACAAGTGGGTGGCTGGATTTGACCCTTGGGCCATGGTGTGCCTACCCCTGAAAAGTAATAGAAAGTCAAAGACTTTCTGTATCTCAGTCACTCCTACAAAGGGAATGACTTTGTTCTGGCTAACTATAGTTTGAAATCTTCACGCAGCTTTCTTTTACGGCTAGCACTGTGAGATATTTATTATTTATTTAAAGAATGCAATCTTGGGACAGAAGAAGGTATGCATTATTCAAACTTGCAATAATTTTTTTTTAAGTCTCTGGTATATAACGATACCTTGAGTTTAAGTGTATTTGAAAAGAATTCTTTCTCTCACATTGTTATGCAGACACTCAGGAGCTGTAGCAAACAGTTTGCACATCTGATTCTTTTCAGTATTTTCTCACCAACACTTTGATGAAAAAAGACTGTTATTTTAAAGATAATTTGAAGACTACCAGACATCACATTGTAGGGACTACAGTTTGAACTTTCAGGACTATAAAGCTATTTTATTAAGACAGAGGTAGGAAAGCACTAGAAAGCTCTACTCTTTCTCTCTTTCTCACTTTCTTTCTTTCTTTCTTTCCTCCTTTTAGAGGAAAGCACAGAAGTCTTGAAAAACTGAAATTATTCTTTTAACTTTGGTTCTTGAGTTTGTGAAGTTTTTTTTTTTTTCCTTTTTCTTGATAGACATGCTTTCATAGCATTTGACAATACTGAGGTGGGTACATTTTACTTAACAACTGGGACAGAGGACTGAAGCCAAAATTCTAAGCATGACTTAAATTTAGACACTGACTTCCCATCTGGACTGGAAGAAAAAGATTGGCTTTCTCCTTAACTTGTATTTACCTATCTTGTTGCAATATAATGAAAATTAATTAATCTGTGTTAGGGAAACACGTGGAAGACGAGAATGCCTTATAAGTACTAGATATCTTTAAAAGATGTCCCTGTTGGAATAAATGACTCCTGCCAAAATACTTGGAGAGAGAATATTGCTTTGCATTTAAAACCCTAATTTAATTTTCAGTAAAATGTTATTGCTTTCTTTGTTAAATAGATTGAATAACCATAAAGTCTTTGATCAAATAAATGCTACCATGGATGGATTATTGTCACATTGTGGTTGGAACAAACACGAGATATTGATCTTAGTGATGTTTTATTCATATTAGAAATCATGTCAATACAAGCCATTTGGACAGATGGAGAGTCATATACTTAACTACAGAATTTAACTACCTGTCCTTGTTTTCTTAAATTTTCCAGTTCATTAAAGCATCATTTTTATTAGTAAATCCAAGAATTAATGAGCTTGATAGCAGCTTCTATCACTGGGCTTTTGAGCAAGATTTTCTATTATCACCTGCAGACTAGCCTTCTGGGCATACAAATTTCATTCTTTTTCTCTTCCCTGAATTTTTCCATGAAACTTGCTTTGACGTTACTAATAGCAGACCAGAATTTAATGATTTTCAAGCAAAATGCCACTGGTGAATATAACTGCCTAGATTGCCTCAAATTTGTGAACAGTGCTAAAATAAACATTAATATAATTAATGGAGTGTCGTTTTACTGGCTTTCCTTCAGATAAATCCTGCCTCAGATCTGTTTAAAATAAAGATGTTTTAATTGGTATGTTGTAACTGACTTTCACTTCTTTTAATATGCAAAGGGGTAAAACAAATTCTCTATGAACTTAACTATTTTTAGTTTGGGTTTTGTGTTTGTTCAATCATCTGAAAATCAGTGGCTAAAATTGAGAATACACCCCCTCACCCCCTAATAAAGTATATAGCATACAAATTGCTTCTTTGGATTTGGTAGCATTCTGATGCGTAACACTGTGCTTCAAACGCTGTTTTGTTCTAGTTTGGGGGCCCGGGCTAGAGGCCAGTTCATTCCTCTTCCTGAACAGCTAATTCCACACCCTAACCACCTCCCTCATCAGGCTCTCACATTCCTGGCCACTATACCCTCACCTTAATCACCCCAGGGCCAGGTACCAGACAACCAGATACAAGCCCTGTGCCCCAGAGCCCACTGAAATCATTCCAACTGGCCAGTCCTAGGCCTGTTTCCTGATTTGTCATCTCTTCCCTTGGAAACCACAGTAAAGGTGCTCTGCTCGCAGCTCCCAGCTTCCTCTGCCTTGTGATGGACGCTGTGTGCCATGTACCACCTGCAACCTCGGGAATGATGAGAAGACTGAACTGTCTTTTCAATGGCAGTCATCTCCTATCTATTCTCCTTATCATACCTAGATAATAAAACCTATTAATTAAAGCAAGCTGGACTTACTTTGTTTCGCTTTTTTATTTTTCCCTCTCTCCCTCTTTCTGAACCCCCTTCCTCTGTCCCTCTCTCCATCCCTTCCTTCCACCAAGCACAAGCAGCCATCTCTGCTCTCTGACTTGAAGATGCTTCTTTATATTCTGTGCTTTATGACACATTTCAAAACTGAAAACAGAGTGACGAGAGGAATGTCAAGCAGTCTGCCCCACTGAGGACTCACCGGACACTGCTGGGGCGCCCAGAATGGGGCCACCATGTGAAAGGGACACTTTATGAGGCCAAGCACTAAAAAGTGGATCGGCTCACTGAAGCCGCCTCAAGTGGATTCATGAATGCTGTTGATGACCTGCCTTGTATTTCACAGGTGTTTTCTGATGCCCCCCCCCACTACATGCCCCCATGCTCCTGACTTCCAGTAACTCCTGTCATGAAGCACACAAAGGAACTGTAGTTGTGTCACTGTGATAAGCAGGTCTCATCCGTGCAAAATGGGGGAAAAGATCAGATGTCACCATTGTAAAAGGGATTTAATCTGTGGAGACAGCGCTGAACATTTAGTGCTTAGCTCAAATGTTATTTCCCCAGGAAAACTTTCCCCAGAGTCTCAAACGAATAGACTGCGGTTAGGAATTTAGGGGAGGAGACACAGAGTAACGAGCTATTTTTATCAGGTCATATCAAGGATAGTTTATCACGGTTGACAAGGAATTTGATCACTTGGCTGAAGTAGGGTTTGCCGGATTTCTATACTATGTAACTACTCTCTTGTCCCCCTTTCCAGATTGTATTCTTCGGAAGGAAGTCACTATAAACAGCCCACACTTGAGGAGGGGGGAGTTATGAGAATGGAGTATCTACGTCAATTGTTTAGAATTCTTCTTCATAGGAGATTTGTCTCTTCTCTCCCATTAATTTATTCAATAATTTAATTATATCACTATAAACTTACGGATATTTATTTTATACCTTAGGTCATATTCGAATTTATGCTTTACTTTATTGCTTACATAGTTTCAGCCTTGGCCACTGAATGTTCTTTTTAGTTGACGCCTATGTCCCTTTAATGTACCCCCATCCTTGTGCTTTGTTTTGTTTTGTTTGTAGCACTGTCTTACTGTCTTGCACTAGAAAATGCTCCAAGCTCACTTGTACATTTTCTGCCCCAATCCTCGAATCAGTCCTTTCTCCAAGGAGCCTTAGCTCCTTTAAGAATGGTATTAGAAACAAAAATCTGGGTACTAGGGGTGCTCATTACTACTGAGGTGTCATTATTTCTAAGCTTGACAGAACACTGAAATATATGTGAATATACTAACTAAAGTATATATACATACTTATAAATATTTCCATATTTAACCCTCTGTAACTATATTAAGCTAAACACAAGAGTTCATATTGATGTCTCCAAATCTAATCCATTACTACCTGGATCATTTTAGACGTTTCCCTTTGCTTATCTGTAAATTCCCACTTCAACAGGGAGAAATCTGGCTCCTACCAATTGCCCTTTGTTTACTTAATGGTTCCTTTTCAGGATTCACAGATAGGAGTTTCAGCAGAGTTGTTAACTCATAAATCTGGAGGAATCAACACCATCCACTAGAGTACAGTGCTGAAGTATAGTTTGTTTGGACTTTCATCATACAGACTCTACGCATGTTCAGTGTTAACTTAGGTCAGCATCCTTTCTCCTATAGGCTTCAGGAAGATAGTTTTGCAGATGTGTAATACACTTAGATGTTAAAACAAACAAACAAACAAACAAGCAAAACACCATACTCTAATTTCCATCTTGGAATCCCCTGAAGAACTAAATGAACTTAAAAAAACAAACAAACAAACTTGTGTACATGTCACTCTTTGTGCCATCAAGTTCTAAGGGTTTTGACTGATGCACAGTGCCATGTATCGTACAGAATAGTTTCCTGTCCTAAAAGTTCCCCTGTGCTTTGTCTACTCAGTACATCCCAACTCCTTGAATCTCTGCAACCACTGACCTTTGTATTGTTGTTGTAGTTCTACCGTTTTCCAAAATGTCATATAATTGGAATCATACAATTTGCAAACTCTCCAGGCTGGCTTGTCTTACTTAAGATAAATTAAAAATTTAAAACAATTTCATTTTACCATAATTTATTCCTTTTTCAACACTCTCGTTTCCTTTATATAGATCCGAGTTTCTCACATATAACGTTTTCCTTCTACCTGAAAAACGTTTTAAAACATTTCTGACAGAGCAGGTGTGATGGGGATGAGTTCCTACTTCTTCTTTTTTATTTTATTTTTTTTTTGACTGAGAAAATATTTATCCTTCAATTTTGAAGAATAATTTAGCTAGATATAGAACTTCAGACTGGCAGTTTATTCCTTTCAATATTTTAAACATTGCACTCTACTGTCTTCTTCCTTGCATGGTTCTGACAAGAAAAAGTCCACTGAATTCTTATCCTCTGTAGAGAAGGTGTTCTCCCATCCCGGGCATCCTTCAAAATTTTCTCTGGTTTGGGTTTTCTGCACTTTGAATACAGTATGCCTGAGAGCAGATGTTTTGGTATTTATTCTGCTTGATGTTCTCTGAGCCTCCTTTATCCTTGGTTTGGTGTCTTTCATTGATCTTTGAAAATTCTTGACCATTATTCCTTCAAATATTTCTTCTACTCCATTCTCCCTTTCCTCTTCTTGGTATTCCAATTATGTGTGTGTCTAGGTTTTGAAGTTTTCCAGCAGGTCTTGGGTTTTGATTCTATTTTTTTCATTATTTTTTCCACTTTCCATTTCAATTTGGAAACTTTCTACTAACTTATCTTCAAATTAACTGATTCTTTCCTCAGCCGCGTCCAGTCTACAGATGAGACCATAAAAGGCGTCCTTCATTTCTGTTACAGTGTTTTTTATTTCCAGAATCTCCCTTTGATTCTTTCTCAGAGTATCCAACTCTTTTATTACCTTGGCCATCTGTTCTTGCATGTTGTCTTACTTTTTCCACTAGCGCTCTTGACATATTGACCACAGTTACTTTAAATGTCTCTGTCAGATAATGCCAAAATCTCTCTCATAGCTGGGTCTGGTTCTCATGTTTTCTTTGTCTCTTAAGACTATGGTTTTCCTTGCTTTTTAAGCATACCTTGTAAGCAACAAGCACCGAGATAAACAGGCCTTTAGTTTAAGGTTTCACATTCATCTGACTTGGAGCTGGTCTGTGCTTTACCTTTGCTACAGCTCTTGGTGCCAGAGGCTTCAAAGTTCTCTAGAAGCCTTGATGTTTGACTCTCGTGTTGTCTCTGGTCTTCCCTAAGAACTACTCCTCAGATCAGGACTGTGTCTTGCAACGATTTTAGCTTTAATGCACCATTGTTACAATAAAAACATGTTCACGTGGTGAAAAAATATAGGACAGGGGAGGCATTTTATAGTCACACAATTACAGCTCAGTCATTTAGTGGCCTAGACTATGAGCTTCACAGAGTGTTTCTTAGATCCTTACTCTCACCCTCCCAGAGGCTATTTGCCCACTTTGGATAGATACGCTTCTGGTAAAGTATCTTCTGGAGAGTGGACTTTAGTTATGGAGAATGTACTGGCATATTTCACAATGCCCCCTCCTCCCCTCCTCTGCCAGAGCCACGAGGAGATCTTCTCTGACTTTTTGTCATAAGAACCTCGTGGGGTTCCCAGAGATAGAGCCCACTAATGTATGAGAAGCCCCTGAGACCACGACCTTCCAAGAGTCTCTCACTCCCAAGAAATCCACACTCAGCCTCCAACACTTTGTTATGGTTACCATTTGAGGGCTCCTGCCAGCTTATGGCTCCAGCAGCTTCTGCTCCATCATGGAGACCTTGGCGATGTCTCTCTGGATTCCCCTTTCTCTCTAGATTCTGCAGTAGCACTTTGCCTTGCAACCTCAGTTCACTGATGGATGCAAAAGAAGGTAACAGTTTTCAGTTCATTCAGCTTTATTATTATTTTTTTAAGGATGGGAGTGATAACTTCCAATGTCTTAACATGTTGGAGCTAAAACATGAAGTTTAGTAATATATTTATGATGTCCTGTTAGGTAAAAGAGAAGCATGTTTTAAAACATGACATAAAGTACAAGGTTTTTATACTTACATATGTGTATATGTAATGAAAAACATATACCAAATTATTAATAGTTCTTAATCCCAGAGTACTGGGATAAAAGGTTATTTTATTTTCATCTACTTCTTTCATTTTGCTTTCTAAAGTTTCTACAATGAACTGTTATCACTTTGAAAACATATTATTTTAATCTTTTTATTATGAAATATGTTAAACATACATTAAAAAGTAATAAACAACCAGCTCCCCTTCTTTAGAGTGACTGTTTGTCCTGGTACTCCCTAACCAAGTTTTAAACTTTTAGTTGATATGCATGTACATGAAGTGTTTGTGTTTTAAAAATTTATAAATACGTTGTATTCTGTACATAACTTCCTGAAACTTGCATATTCTAGTTGAAGATGTGTATGCCTACAACCCAGGAATTTCAACATAAATGCCCTAAAGATGTTCCCTCATGAGTGCATAATGAAAGTTTATAATAGTATTTAATTTTGCATTATTACATTTGGGCAAAAAAAAACTGAAAACAACCTAAATTTCCATCAGTTAGAGGGTAGATAATAGATTAGCATATTCGTACAAATGAATAGTGTAAAAAAATTAAAATGTGCGATTAGATCAACAGGCCATGAACACAGGTAAATCTCAAGTAACATTATACTGGCTTAAACATCTGTAAATATTTAAATAAAAAAAGTATTCACTCTTTATTCCTGTTCTCAAATTAATAATAGCAACATTCTCTTTTTAATAATTCAACAGCTATCCTGGAGTTCTTTTCACTTCATCACTTCCATCACCGTCAGCTATTTCAAAAATTACACTTGTGATATCACCAATACTTGGATTTCAAATTACTCTCCCACAGTTTAATGATCATCTTCACTCATTTTGTCCATCTTTAAACACTTCTTGATTTTATCCTGAACTAAGTAACATCCAAGGCGACAATCTCCTAAACTCTATCTAGCACACCGTATCTTCCTCCCCTCATTCCTCCTGTCAGTGCAGTCTTGCTGAAGATGTTCCTTTGCCTTCATAATAATCTTCACCCCTCCAGCTTCTCACTGCTTCCCATTTTTTGTGAGATTCTGGAGGATCTCACGTGCCTCCTTCCTCATAGCATATTTAGCTATCTCACTGTCGTTCTCATGAATACCCTAGATTCATGCCTCATTTTTTTTTTCCCCTGACTTTACAATTCTGTTGATTTTCAACCCTGAGTCACTCCTCTCTCCTCCAACCCATTTTCTTTCTCCTTTGACTACTGAACACTGCTGGAGGAGGTTACGGGATCAGGCACAGCATGAAACACACCAATTCCTAACACAACTGGGCTTCTAAGGCTGCTTGGTAACCATTATTTCTGTGTCAGTTTCTTATTACACACCTGCAGGGGTTTGCAAGTCTTCCCTGGTCTTCTCACAATACCAAAGCCCTTGACTACCTTCCCCACTGGAATTAGCCTTGATACCTCATTGTCTACAACTGTACTGGGAATGTTAAGTTTGTTTAATTTCTCTTTATCTTTCTCTATATCTCAGTATTACTCTCTACCTTCAACCAGTATTTCCTTCCTCCTTCTTGTAGAAGAAATATGACTTCCTCCTGTCATAACTAACAGCTACCTGTATGCCTGTTTTGACATCCCACACGTGTCACCATGATTTTACTCTTTTACCTTTTATATTGCCTATTTCCCCTTTCTTCAAAGCCCCTTCTCTCCTGCTTACAAATATACTTAGATCTCCCCTCTCCAAATAGAATTTTATATTTTTCTTGCTGTTCCCTTGTTATCATCCAGCCTCCCTTTTTATCTCTTTGCTTACTCTTACTTGCCAAAAATGTTAGTTTAACATCTAAAAATTTTACATTCAGAATTATATCACAGAAAATAACATTAGAAGACTACCACAGCTGAGATTAAGTAAGTATGAAATCTGTTTCATGCTTCCTGAAAATCTTTTTAACAGAAAGTAATAAATCGTAACACGAAAAGCCCTAATCCCCAAGCCTTCCCTTTCTCCCTCGCCAGAGGTTGTCTCTCTCCTGAAGTAGACTTGTCATTCCATGCTTTTTCTGCATTTTGTATTTTTGCACTATATATGTATGTATGTATATATACAGTGCAAAAATACATATGTGGGTATATATATATATGTATATACATATATATGTTTTGTGTGTGTGTGTGTCTTTAAAAATTCAAACAGGGTCACATACTGTATATATTCTTTAATTTGTTTTCACTTCACGTTAGGTTTTCAAAATTAATTCATGTTAATACATTGTAGTGCTCATTTGTGAATTTTAACAACTGTATAAAGCTGCATTGTATTAATGAATGACAGTTTATTTCTCTCTCTCTCTCCCTACAGAAGTGTTTATATCATTTCCCCTTTCTTACTATTACAAGCAGTGCCAACGTCTCCTTGCCCAAGTGGGAGAGTTTATCTGCGGAGACCATCTAGAAGTGAAGTGCTGGGCTGAAGCATAGTCAGTATTACTAATGTGCACTTCAAAACGATCGTTCAAATTTACATTCAAACCAGACTTTGTGTCACTGCTTGTTTCCAGAAATCTTCACCAATACTTCGTGTTATCCAACTTAATTTGTTTTGCCAGTCTGATGAAAATGAAGTGCTATCTTAATTTAGTTTTTCATTTTGTTGATTATTACTTTGTAGAGCAGCCTTTCCTGTGCTGACTGGCCACTTGTGTGTTCTGTTCAAATAACTGTCTGTTTATACCACTTGTCCAGTTTCTTTTTTTTTTTATTGATGGGCATTCATTCATTTATTCAACAAGTATTTACTGAACATTCCGTCTCTAGGCACTCTTTTATGAGCTAGAGAAACCTCAATGAACAAAACAAAAATATTTGACATTTTGGAGTTTACACTTCTGAAGGGGTGTAGACAAAGAAGTTAAAAAATAAGGAAAATACATATTGTGTGGCAAGGTGATATATAAAATGGAAATAAAAATAGAGCACGGTAAAGGGAAATGTGTAAGTGGCAGTATGAAATACTGTGGTCAGTGCAGTTCTCACTGAGGGGAAACTTGATCAGACTTGAAATTGCCAAAGAAGTTAGCCAAACCATTTCCTGCAGAACAAAGCAGCTCAGACAAAGGAAACAGTGAGAACAAAGTCAGTAAGGTAGGTGCATGCTGGCCATGTCTGAAGAACAGAAAGGAGACTAGTGTGTGACTGGACCAGAACGAGGGAGGGAGGAAGAAACTGGAGTGGAGATGAGGGAGTCGCTGCAGGGTTCTGAGCTATGATCTGCCCTAAGGCTTTAAAGCAGCCCGTGGCTGCTGTGTAAGAATATGACAGAAGCAGGGAGAGCAACCAGCAGACTGTTGGCACAATACTGGCAAGAGATGACAACGGCTTGATCCAGGATGGTGGCAATGTACATGGTGAAAGGTGGTCAGATTCTGGACAAAGTTCGAACATTGAGATGGACTGGTTGTGAAGTGTTAAAGAAAAGAGAAGTCAACAGCTGCTCTGGGCTAGAGTTTGCCTTGAGTCACGGCAAGGATGCAGGTACTTCAACTGTGATGGGGGAAGGCTGGGGGCGGATCACGTCTATGAATCATCACAGGTATACTTGGCATAAAGATGGATGAAATCAACAAAGGAATAAATTAGAAAGACAAGAGGACAAGGATTTGGCTCTGTGCTAGTTTAACTAAGTATTGTAGGAATTCTTAGTATATTAGGAGATTATGGTCCTCTGAGAATTACCTGCGTGGAAAAATTGTCTCAGTCTGAGACTTTCCACTTCATTTTGTTCAGGGTGTCTTTATAATATACAAGTTCTAAGTTTTAATAGAATTAAATTTATAAATCTTTTTATCATCTTAATTTTAGGGGTTTTAAAATTTTTTTCTTAAAAATTAAAGCCATCTTTTGTTACACTTATTCCTAGTTACCTCATAGATTTAAATGCTATCTTCTCTAGAATTATATTTCTGTTTACTGTCAATGTATAAGAATATTACTAGATTTTGTATGTAGCTCTTCTGCGTTCTAATTTAGATTCTCTTGTGAATAATAAATGTACTGTTCATTTCTTTCCATTCACTATATACATTAAAAAAATCTCTTGGCATTAGTTAGGATCATTATAAAATGTGGAACAGAAAAGAGACAAGAGAACCACTGACTGACTTCATGATGAATATTTTTACCTTTTATTATTAAGATGCTGGGTTAATTTTTTGGTACCTTCATTGTATTAAGGATGTCTTCTTAGATTCCCTGGATTCTTTTTTTTTTTAATCAGAAATAGGTGTCTAATTTTATTAAATTATTTTATTTTGTATCCTTTGAGAAGACCATCTAATTCCTCCTCCTTTAACCTGTTAACATATTTAATTACATTAATATTTTTTCTACTGCTAAACCATCCGTGAATTCTTGAGGGAAACTCTACCTGGTCACAAAGTATTTCTTACACATTTCTTTGTTTGGCATGCTAATATTCTATCTAGGATTTTTGCATGTAGAATTTTAATTGAGTCAGACTACAATTTTTTTTCTCACACTTTCCTTGTTTCATTTGGGTATCTAGGTTATATATTACCTTTAAAGTAATATTGCAAAATATTCCTTCTTTTTAATCTCTCTTGAACAGCATGTAAAAGCCAAAGATTTCATGCTTGCAGAAGTTCTGGTTAAATTCATCTCTAAAATTATCAGGACTCACTGGGGTCTGTTCTCCTCACCTATATACGGTCTATTTCTGTGGTATACGTGCTGAACCACCGCAGGGCCCTCTAATTGCTCTCTTAACATCCTCCATTGCCAGGATGATCTTTGTAAACTCTCAATCAAATCATGCCACTTTCTAATGGTTTCCTATGGCCTGGAAGGTCCTGTGTGATCTGGCCCTACCTGCCTTTCTGACCTCATCCACCGCCATTCTCTTCCTAACCCAGTATGTTTCAAAATTAGTGGTTCTTATTCTATTCTTCAAGCTCACCAGAACTCACTCCCAGTTCAGGGCCCTTGCACTTTGCTGTGCCCTCTGCTTGGAATGCTCTTTCCTTAGAGCGGAGTTTGGCTGCCTTAATCTCATCCTTCCTATCTCAGTTCAAACATCACCTTTCAGAAGGGCTTCACCTGACTTCTGAGTGTAAACGATCAACCCCTCCCCTAGTCCCTCTCTACCCATGATCTGGTTTTGGTTTTCATTGTTATTGTTTGTTTATTTTTACTAACAGTTACCAATATCGAAGCTGAATTATTTTTCTAACAGATACCAACATTAGAACATATTTTTTATTTAATTGAAATAGAGTTGCTTTACAATGTTGGGTTAGTTTCTGGTGCACAGCATAGTGATTCAGTTATACATACGTTTATATGTGTGTATATATATATATATATATATATATATTTTATATCCATGTGTGTATATTTGTTATAAATGTTCCTTTTCCCATTCATTGTTTCTATAGGCTATTACAAAATATTAAATGTAGGTCCCTGTGCTATACACTAGGGCCTCATTGTCTATGTATTGAGTCTATTGCTTTTATTTATTTATTTTGATTTTGATCTGTTTGTGTTAGTTCCCTGTATCTTCTCCCCTAATATAGTGAAAAAGCTTAATGAAGGCAGGAACTCTTTCTCTGTTCTCCACTAAAATGTCTCCAAGTCCTAGAACAGTGTGAGTGCTTGGTACACAGGCTCTCAGGAGTATTTACTGAATGGTTAAATTAGTGGAGGGATAAAAGAAGTGACCCTCATTCTTCACAAATATTAAAGAAGGCCATAAAATCCTAATATGCCGAATTCCTCACACATCACTTGTTCAACAGACTTTTATTAATTGCCTACTCTGGGTCAGACGCTGTCGACGACATTGCATAGACAGCAGCGAACCACACAAGCCCGCTGCCCTCACTGAGCTTTCACTCTAGTGGTGGACAGCAGTCAACATCTAAAGAAGTAAACATGGACTATGTCTTGTGGCATTCTGGTAAGCCAGAGAAGAGAAGCTCTGACTGGTAGCAGCTGCCAACTTCCATGGTGTGAATAGTCAATTTCCAGCTTTTATGTCTTCACAATCACTGCACAAAATTTCTGAAAATTTAAATACTGGCTCTGGTGGGCAGGGCTTATTTTGTCAGACAGAATCAAGGGCTATGGAGAAACACAGTGCAGGGGTGGAAGGGAGGAGACTTGGAGCGAAGTGGCATTTGAGCAGAGGCTGGAAGGAACTGGGGGACCAATGTGGTTAAGCGTCTGGAGGAAGAACAGTTGAGGGAGGAGGAATGGAAAACAGAAAGGCCTGAGGTCAGGAGCACGTCTGGAATAACACGGATGGTGTGACTGGGGCAGAGGGAGCAAGTAGAGAGGAGTGGTGAGGCCAGGTGAGATCAGAGCGCCTCAGAGCCTATTCCAAGGACTGTCCCTCCTCTTCCGAAGGAGATGGGGCACCACTGGATCGGAGCAGAGGAATAACAAGATTTATAATATATAGTCATGCTAAATTATTAAGAACTACTGTCATGTTCTGCCTCCAAAATAAATAATAAACGCAACAACACAGCCCAGAAATCCTACGAAAGTCATGATCCGCTCAAGTGTACATGTAGCAAAATCTTTTTTTAAACCTGCAGTGGTGTTTTTGTTTTTTTTTCTTTATGAATGTAGGTTACAGATGTGTGAATGTCACATTTTTTTGTGGCTAACTGGAAGCACTTGTTTGTCGTTCTACCAATGACCTGCAAGTCTGGCAAATCCAAATGTCTGTCTGGCAGTTGGTGGCCTGTAACTCAGGGTAAACAGTCACCCATTATGTTGTACAGCAAATTTCCCTGCTAGATCATTTTATGATACTCATTTGGTTTTTAAGCGGACCTCCCTGCACAGGCTTAGTAACAGCCTAGAGAACAGGCACAGATTTTGATAAAAAAACTGATTTTTAATGTTAAGACTAGTTTTAATACGAGCGATTTTTGTGCTAATGGCTTTTTAAAGTGCCACTTACCTGAATATTATAGCTAAAGTGGGTAACACTGCAAGAAGTAATTCTGCATTTTGTATCCATAAAACTCTGGTTTTGGTTTGTGAATTCTACTAATGAGGTCTATATATGAGATAGTTAATACCCACTTGGCCTTCTTACAGATGCATCCCCTGACAAGAGGAGAGCTCTGTAAGAGAGTGTGAGTGGTTCTGCACAAACTCATAAGAAGCATCAGGGAAAAAAAAAATAGAAAAGGTAAAACCGTTCCCTCTTACTGAGCACTTGCTATTTGCCCAGCAAAACGCTAAGAGCTTTGTTTACATTACCTCCATCATCTCCCTTGAGCTAAGTTATTAACAGGTCAGGTTCAAAGCCTCTAAGTGAGTCATACAAAGCCATGTGGGTTGTACATGGCAGACTTAGGACTTGATCCAACAGTGTGTTTTCCCACCTGCCATGATTTACTGTCTCTAGTTAAAGGGTCAGAAGTAATAATGCCACAGGTAACCAGCACATATTACCCCAAAGATGTTTCCCCGTTAAATTTTTATAAATTAACCCATAAATCATGAGAGGTTATAAAACCAATATTGACACACAAATTATTTTACTTTTTTATGTATCACGAGCCACTTTAAGTTCTTTGATTGGCATTTCCCAAAGGATATCCCATGGACCGCTAATTCCATGGACTTTTCATGGTATCTTCTGGCCAAATTAGTTGGGGATACGCAGGGTAAACAAAGTTATATAAGCTGTTGTTGTTGCTTGTTTGTTTCTAAGGACCTCTTGGATTCTTTAATTACGGTCTTTGCCAATTCCTAAGAGGCCAGCCAATTTATTTCATTTCCCTAACCATATTTGATCAGGGAGCAGTCTCTTCCCACATAGTAGCCCATGGAATGAGAGCTTCACAAGAGCATTTGGGGGGGAACTTCCTTATGTTCAGGTTTCTAATACAAACAGAAGCCTTGTCTCTTCAGGAGAACGCCTATCCCAGAGTTCAGTATTATCTCTGAAAGGGATGAATCAGAGCTGCGCACTTGTTTGTTTCTGTTTTAAAGAGTCTGGCATCCGTTCAGCTTCCGACAGAGATGTGTAGATCTCGCTAAAATCAAAGAACAAAATTGTATTCCTTGAAGATAACTCTTATCACATTCTTAGACACCACAGGGGTATTTTCTTTGTAACTGGTAAGATATTGAACATCACCCAAGAACAAGCTGGCTTGGTTATAGACACTGACTGGAGGCAAAAGCCCAGATCCTTCTGTCTTCCACACGGTGTTTTCCCATTTGCAGGAAAGTGTGTATGTATTTGTGTGTGCGTGCATGTGCCTGTGAGTGTGTGTTCCCCGCCAGCACCTTTGGGCAAGTTTTGGTCTTGTCAAAAATAACAGAATTATCAGCCTTTAGTCATCTAATCTGCCTGACTTCCCCCGGAGATTCAGCAAATTGCTCCTCAGAACCGGAAAAAGGGAGGGGAGGGAATCTTCAGACTGACTGAAGACTTGGCCTCTCTGTGTATATTTCTTCTTGCCTTGAATAAACTTTCCTCTGAGCTGTGGATCAGAAAACTCAACCCACCATGTACTAAACGGGGAAGGCTTCGTTCTACAGAGAGCAGGCTTCAAAGTCAGTTAAGGGCTGAATGCAATCAGGGCTCTATCCATTCCCTTCCAGGCCGAGATTTTATTTAGGTTTTCCTAAACCCATCATGCATTTCTTCAGCAAACAGTTATTGATTGCATTTTATGTTTCCAGACCTTGTTCTCATTTGAGGTCCACAATATCGAAATTGGGAATTTACAGCACTGGCAGTGAGAAATAAATGAAAATATGCATACAGAGTGTCTAGTATAGTGCCTAGCCCCTAAGATAGGCTTAATAAATCATAGTGATCATAAAAACCAAGGATGATAACAATTTTTACTGATTCATAGCTCTCAGAGATTTGAAGATTTCACACAATCAAGGATATTTCTTTGCATAAGGATGAAAAAAAAGCAGCTGCTTAAACTGTGTGTGGGGTTTTTTCCCCCTAGTAACTAGCTATAATTTCCAAAGTATTTACTCCTTGAAGTCTAGATAATACAGACGGCTTTAAAGAAAAGATGCTGTCTTACAGGGGTGTCATTTTAAGCCCCATTTATTACAAATGCTCTAATTCATACTGGTTTATCAGATTAGTTTACAAATTACTCGGCAGGCACCTGAAAGATTAGGAAGTTGAAGTGTACATTTTATTAGAAGGGATTACAAAATGTCTTAGGCAAAGGGACTATTAGGGGAGCTACAAGAGAAGAGTCTCAGAAACCAGGGAATGGAAGTTCAAAGAGAGCAGAAGGAAGAAGGCAGACACCTTCAGATGGATAATACAGTTTCTTTTAAGCCTTCTAGAACCGACATGAGCCAGAAGCCCCCGGATGGCTGGCTGGCTCTCTTGCCTCATATTATACTGCTATCTCTTTGTTCGTTACACTCAGTCACACAGATCTACTGGTCCATCAAACTCCAAAAACGCCCCCATCCCAGTTTTGTGGCCTTGGGGTTCTCGCATTTGCCAGAATCCTCCTCTTCTCCCTCATGCTCCCTGACGTTTTCCCATGGTCGGCTCAAAGGCCTCAGCTCATTCATTAGAGAGGTCTTCCCTGATCATTTGACTTGAGGTATCCCCAGATACAGATATACTCCAACATATCATCCTAACTTGGGACTATCACTGCCTTTACTATAATCCAGAATTTTCTTCCTTATTAACTTAGTTATTTAGTTCAGTTGAGTTTAGTCTGACTCCATCCTAGTCTCTAGAATATACACGGGGTGGTTGACTATTTTTTAATCGCTGTATCTCGAGCACTGAGGACTGTGTCTGCCAACTAGTCAGTTGGCTCTCAGTTAAAAAATTGGTGAATGAATAAATGATTGAATTCAGCATAAATAAAATCCTTCAAAGGGATGTTGAGAAATGGCAAAGAATAACTTCACCAAATTGACAATTTTGCCTACGGCAAAAGCAGAACATAACATTAATAATGTTCATTGATATTTTCTGGACTAATTTTGACATCTCTAATGAAAGAGTTGCTCCTTCATGCATGCAATTCTGGGAAATCAGTTATTATTCTAATCAATGTCTTGTTAATTTGAACAGTGGCTATTTTAAATCACCATAAAGGTGTGTTTGACCATGTGTCACAGGCAGAATTTTCTACCCTTACATTTCTATTTAGTATAAGGTAACTCAACTTACATACAGAGGATTAATAATTATGCAGATACTTGTATATTACAGGCTATCACGATGAACAATAACAGCTTTTATTTAAATGGATGCTTGACAAAATAGCATTACCTTTACACCCCTCAAAGACATATAACCAAGTCATTACTTGTTTCATTTTATTAGTGACAAATTTCATTAGGTTAAGATTTTTTTTTAAATCCCACAGTTTCCCTCTTTGCTGTCATATTTCTTCTAAGAATGTCAGACTCCTGCTAACCCAATAAATAAGATACTCAGCGCTGTATGTCAAACACAAGTTCTTATCCAGAGCTCAAAAACATCTCATGCTACAAACAGAATGGCGATTACTGATGCAAAAAACGTATAGCTCCCTCAAGGCTTTTCAGAAATCTTGATTATTTAATCAGTGTTCCTGATTTGTAAGGCTAGGTAGTTGATGGTTCCCAAAATGTGTCACTTTGGACATTATCCAGATGGAGTGCCAGTTTTCATTTGCGATTAAAGAGGTAAAACCCAACAAGAAAGGTTTTCCACCATCTCGGACTACAGCTCAACTTATATCAGATGACAAATAAAACGTGGCAGTCTGCTTTGCCGGTGATTTTAAAACAGAAACTTCATTGAACTGTCAGTTACCAAATGAGGTGATTAACTCTGATGCTGATTAAAGTTTTATACCGTGTTTTTATTACTGACGAGTTTCTTTTTTTCTTCTCCCTTTTGGGGGTCTAGTTCTTTCAATATAATGCTTACCTCCTGTGTAAGATTTCATGACGGCATTTAGGTTTGCACGTCTATACTGACTGGGGCTATCTTCAAGGACTTTCTATCGTGTGCTTGCAGAATTAATGTACAATATGCACTGCATAAAAAGAAAAAACCAAATCATGCATATTCCTTTCCCAGCTACACACAGGAACACCACAGTGACACTCAACTTAACTCTCCCAGACATCTCTGCCTCTCTCTCTTTCCAGTCCTTTCATTTTCTGTGTACAGAGTTTCAATTTCTAATGACTAGGCTCCCAATTTAGAGCAACGTCATTCCTGAGATTGGCAGCTATACTGCCGAACTGGCAAAAGCTACAAGAAAAGTCGGACAGGGATTGGACAATAGCGAGCAGTCAGACCCCCCGGCCCCCAGAAGCATTTATTAGTATCACTACTAAGAAGTGCACAAGAGGTTCAGGGCCCAGGAGACAGAAGTCCAGGGGCTGAGGAAGCCGTCAGCTTAGGTGTTCAGGCCGGGGACGAGCCAGGATGCCAGGTTATGAGGCACCTTAAATGACGGGTACAAATGATGAGGTCAACGGGCTGGCCTGACCCAAAGATGGAATCAGACTGTGTTGGAAGTGTCCCCTTATACAACATTTCCCCTTCCTCTAGCTTCGGTCCTAAGCAACTTCTTTCCATTTCCTGGACAGATCCCACTCACTCGGATTGTAAGGCATACATATTAATTTTCCTTCTTCCCAGAACATCCTTTCCCTTTCCTCTCCCCACTCCCCGCTATTTCTCCAGCTTTACGGTTGCGTCTCTCTCAGTTTTCATTTAGACACCACTCCTATAGCAGAAAGGCTCTGGTGACTGTGCGTGTACATTTTGTGTTCCCTTAAGGTCCGAGATATTTTCCAGCAGAGCACTTGGGCTGTAACAGGACTGCAGGTAACCAGTCTAGGTTGCTCACCAGGTACTAAATACCTTGAAGGTAAGCGCCATATTGATTTTTACACATCCTTGTATCTCCAGGATCCAGCACAGTGCCTTCCAAATGTTCAATAAGTATTTGTTGAAGGAAAAAACATTGCTGGTGGGTGTGGGTGTTTGTGGGCACTTGGGTACAAGGAGGAAATTGATCGCTCCTTGTTGAAGAGTGAGCATTATAGTGGTTGAAAAACTGCTATCTTCAGGGGCAGCTGAAGAAACTGAGATTGCTGACAATGATATAGGAAGAGGGTATAACTCTGTGGTACTCCATTCAGCAGTCCTGGGCATGCTGGTTTAGGTATTAGGAAAGCAGGTAATAGTAATAATGCTTTCCAATCTCACTGCACTTCATACCCAAAGGGTTTATTGAGTTTTATAAACACTGATTAATCATCCTTGCCCTAGTGAGGTGGGGACTAGTTATTATGTTCATATTATGGAGAGGAAAACCAAGGCAGGGAGAGATTAAGCGGTTAACCCAAGGTGAGGCAGTGTGTCACACGGAAAGCGGGCACTTAGGCACGGAGTTCTAAGCTTGCAGCTCTGGGCTGAGTGCACTAAGCACAGAACTGGAAGTTAATGCCTTCCTGATCCGCCCAGAAAGGAGGAGAACCTCTCTTTCCCGTAATTTCCCATTGCCATTTGCACCATCACTGCCACTGTCTTAACTGCATGCCATAGACACACCTAGCCCTTTCTGTAATTAAGTCAATGACTCTGGGGGTGGGGGGAGGGGGAACACTTGAAATAAATTTTATTTTTACCACTTTAAAGATAAGAAAGCTGACTCTTAAAAACATTAATTAACTATTCATTAGGAGACTTGGGATTCAGAGCCCTGCTTCTCAGAAGTGAAAGCCGGTGTTGTGTTGTTTTACAACATTGTGTAACCGGAAGGCTTGCGTGTGTGCCGGTGCACGGTGGGGTCAGGGACGAGGTACCGGGAGGTGGTGCAACTCACAGAGGACCGCAGAGTAGTAGGATATAAATGAGTCTCAGTAAATGTTTGTGGAATAAATACAAGAAAGAAGCTAAACTTCCTCCCAAGATCCTAGGAAACGGAAGCTAGAGTCCAGCCTTGAATGGCCCAGGGTGACAGAGAATGAGCTCATGTCAAGTTCATTGCTATGACTCCTGGAGGCAAACACGATGAGCTGCGTCTGGGTGTCCTCCCACGAAGGGGAAATGGGAGGCAGAGGCAAGAGCTACCTTAACCACATCCTCACATCCCTTCCATTCCAGCAAGGCATACAGATCTACCCTTATTTTTTTCTCATTTAAATGTATATAGAAAGTGTATACGAAGGTGAATATATCAAGAAATTCATTACGATTCTGCTTAAACTAAGGAAGAATCTAGATCACCACCTGAACAGCCAACAAATGAGTATTAATTCAATTTACCAGTATCTTCAGCTATCTTACAACTTTTGCAGCCATTAAACACCGTGCTGTAGAAGTGATCTTTCAACACGTCGGCACTGCGAGTGCGTGGTTAAATGAAAAGAGGCACGTTACAGCAATATTAAATAGGTGTGGCCTTGGTCTTGCTTTGTGAAATAAAACTTATGTGTAAACACAAAAAACTCTGGAAGGAGACGCCCAGATAGTAACAGTGGTTATCTCCGGCGTGTGGGATTACCGGTGTCTTTCTTTGGTTCATCTAGATTTTCTGAATCTTCTGAAATGATCATGCATTGTACTTGTAATGAGAACAACAAAAATTATTTTAATTTCGGGAAAAAAATTCAAACAGATGCCTGTGGAGAAAGAATAGGTTTTGAACCACCGGAATCATACACTAGGCACCAGCTGCTACCTGAAAAATCTCAGCTTTCGAATAAGCCACAGACTCCTAAACAAACTGAAGCACGTGTCCTCCCTCCCTCGCCACACATACTGTTCTCAGCTACAAGAAATCAAATGATTCATCCTGTTCCCCTCCACCTCACCCTGACATAGCAAAGACGGAATGTGCACTATTTCCAAATCAAAATAGGCACGGTGCAGCAAAAGGCACTTCCAAATGATGAAATTAGATTAGAAGTTAAGACAAAATACACTTAACTGGCTTTTAAAGAAATTTGGTGGAACACATGGCTATAAACAGTACATTTGGGCAGCCAAACAAACTTTGCCCAGGGAAAATCAATTTTGCTCCCCAAACAATGAGAAAAATTACTTTAGATTCAACATTAAATGTTGTCCTAAGTATTTTTTAAGAAGCATTTCTATAACTGTGTAGAAACAGGAGTCAAAGGATGCCTCTGTTACCATGGTAACAGACTCTCTCAGAAGAGCCAAGGATGAAGTAGCATACATTCGTCCTGCATATATTTGGCCAATCAGTAAACAAAAGACTTAATCTGCATGCATCACATTAGGAAAGTGGTCAAGGTGTCCATGATTAGTAAAAGGGTAGGGGGTATTCAAGTATCCTGGGTTCAATCACACAGCCTCATTTTCAACTGAGCATTGATAACATTTTCTTCATTAGAAACCCATTATGAAGAGAAACCACTGCTAAAATGCCTGTAGATGCTTGAAAAATGGAAATCTTCATTACAGAATTTTTAACACATCAGCATCACATGCAAGATGGTACACTGCGACTAGAGGTATAGAGAAAATATGTGATAGTGTGAGAAACACATGCACCCTGAAACTCTGGGAGTGATGGTAACAATAACAGTAGCTAACGTTCCCTGAACATCTCCTATGGTTCAAACAAGAGCCAAGTGTCCTAATTTTTTTCACTGACTCTTTCAAACAACATTAAGAGTTACAACAATGAGCTTTTTTTTATTCCCATTTTACAAACGATGGGAGAACTATTATTATTTGTTCTGCTGATGAGGGGACTCACACTTAGAGAATGAATCAACTGGGTCAAAGGTTCCCATCGTGGAAGGGTTGGAGCCTGGGGTTCACACCCAAGCAATGGGCTACTGCGGACTCTGTCCACCCCACTGCGCTGCCAGCTGGGCCAGGGACTGACAGCATGGCTTTATAAACGTGACCTCACTTCTGAGTCCCTGGCTCAGGCTTTTGTGGGATTACAGTTAAGCAATGTACGTTAAGAGAAAGCATGTAATAGTAACACAGTAAACACATAAACGTTCCTTCCTCCCTCTTGAAAACCTTCAGTTCCTCAGACCCAAGAAGGGGTTACTGCAGCTATGAACAGATCTTGACTCACTCAGCATGAGAGAGGTTTGGGAATGGTTACAGTACTAAAAGCTCATTTTACTTTTTGGATTCAACTTCCTATTCCTTGAACATATGAACAGAGTTACCTACAAATAATACGGGCACGTGCTCACACGCACACACACATCCACGGGTTTCTGCTCGTATTTACTGACCCCCATCGTGTGAAATGGCCACAAGAAAAATGGTGGCAGGAATGGCAGCCAAGGGAAATACAATCAGAAAACAGTCACCAGAAAACGAGATCTGTGACTCTGGGAGCTTCTGGGATGTCACCTTCCTCGGCTTCAATTTCCCCTGCTGGAGCAGGGAGGAGCTGGACGTTATTTCTTCTCAAGAACCTCCCAGGGGTAACCGTCCACGACGTGACTGCTGCTGTGAACTGAGTGGCCCCTGTTCATCCGAACCTTCCCTACGCCTCTCATACCTTTTTAGGACGTTCATACCTGGCAACGGGGAATGACCCATTTTGAGCTCCAGCGCCTGTCGCCTGCCTTCCACGCAGTTAACCTGACCCTTGTCAGTCTCTTCTTCATAACAGGCTTCTATAATGTGGCCCCGTATTAAAAATTTGATGCTCTTCTTTTTTAGTGTTTTTATTGAAATATCTGTCCTCAGTTCTGTCACTCTATGAATTAGCACCTGGGGATAAAGACCCTATAACTGGAGAGGGGACAGCACATCCTTGCTTAAGTGATCCAAATAGCCTCCAATATTCAAAATACTGACAGAGGTACTAATAACAGCAAAAAAAATGGTGGCCCTTTGGAGGATCAGTTATTTGGGAACAGAATTATGGACTTGTTTTACTCTTCCTGACATGAACATTAAGTGGAATATTCTGTCACCTGGACCTGGGTTCATTTTTCAACGGCCTCATGATGCATTCTCGTTAGTAACATCCACTCAGAGAAGAGTATTTAGCATCTGTCTTTTACTTGACGCCTTTTCTTAGGTAAAATCATAAATAGATTCCCTGGATTTCACACCCACCTAAGCATAACATGAAGCTCATATTTAAGTCACCGACAGGGAATGTTTTCCTGCAAACCCGCCACGTGAGTACACGGAGCCTCCCTTTTCTGTGGTGGGGGGAGGTAGGAGCTTTGTGCCTTAAAAGGCACGACCAGGAGTGTCAATCGTCTGGCCCCTTAAGAGGCAGGCCCATTTGTTGCCTCAAATACCAGCAGCAGTTTGAATTCACCCAGAATGGTGTTTCAGAGAAATGCTTTTCATTGTCAAGAAGGGGAAGCTCTTCACCAAAGAAATGATCCCACGTTGGCAATGAGAATCGGGACCTTCCTCTCACCACCCCTCTAGAGCGGAATCTGCAAACTGCTGGCCCACAGGTTAACCCTAGAAGAGATTATACGGGGCTGCAGTGGGGGCTGAATAGTGTTCTACATTTGAATTAATTGCCAATGTTTAAAAATCATTAGATTTCACTGCTTCTCTTGAAAAAGCTGGCAGCTCTGGGCCTGCATTCCCACATGGCGACCATCTGCTGGACCTGGTAGGGGCTGCTCATGTTTACAGTGGCATGTGCTCTCCACGCCCCAGCGTCCCCACCACTCCTGAGGGTTTCCTCTTCCACGGGGCTCAATGTCACCAGCCCCAGAGCATCTCACACCTGGGCCACTTCGCCATTTACTTCACCTGGACGGATACATATTTAACGGCAGGTGTGGCCTGGAGCCCCGAACACTGGGCATTAGTGCGGGACTTGGTTTTACACCTAGAGGCAGTGTCCTGGAGCTCCCTGCTGTGCGACAAGTTCACCCTTTTGTTGTGAGACTGGATGCGTAGTGGTAAGAGCGTCCTAGGAAATAACCCAGGATACCTGGGGCAGCTTGAGGCTCCTTGGGGGGTGTGAGGCAGTAACTATTCTTGATCTGCTGTGAAAGAGCCCGTACTTGGTGCTGAATTATCAGCCTTGCCCCAAGAGTTAACATTTGTGACCCTAGCTCTCAAGGATGCGTTCCTGAGCACACACATACATAACTGGTCCTACAAGCAAGGAAAAAAGATGCATACTGATGGCAAAATGACATAGCACTGACTTTTTAGTCCCATCTTCCCCTTGACTATCATAGAGTGCTTCATTCATGATGACGCTTTAATTTAAAATATCTGACAACTTTCTGTAACTTACAACAGCACCACTTGGAAACTTCTACAAAGCTTCGTGCCTGGTGTATATCAGAATTTCTCAGCCTCAGTCCTGCTGACATTTTCGACCAGATGAAGTTTGGGTGGTGGTGGGGATGGGACTGTGCTATGCATGGTAACATTTTTTTTCTGCAGCATCCCTGGTCTCTACGTCTGACATGCCAGCAACATCCCCAGAGTGCCAACAGTCTCCTGGAAGACAAATGACTCTCGGTTGAGAGCCACTGGTCTATATTCCCACAACCCAGAAGGGTCATGTGGCTGACAATTGGCTGCTTACAACCCAAAGTGTCATATAATACATGATTAGGAACATAATGATGACTTAATTTCTCTATTACTACAAGTGGAGATTTCGTAATTTGTGACACTGCTTAACAGGTTATTAAATGATCAGGTCATTTAATTTCTTTAGTCTTTTGGGAAAAATTGAAAAGGAACAGTAGACAGTCATTTGGTATCTCCAAACTTTTGTTTTTTGAGAGACAGGGGTATGAGAAAAAGCACATACGACCTTTTTTTTTTTAATATTCTCTAATCTCATTAAAATTCTAATTCTTCTGTCTTCTGGAACATTTGGGATGATTTCAAGGTCTTCCCTCCAGAATACTTACTATGACTGATTTTTTTTAAAAAACACACACGTGCTTAATTACTAACCTTCCTACAAACACGAGACCACAAGGAAGAATCAGACTTAGGGAAGTTAAATGACTCCTCCAGAGCCAAAGACTGTTCCCAGTTTTGATCCTTACACTTGTCTTCGATCTCTTTCGAGGGAAGAATCTCGGGCGTGATTTGCAGAGACGGTACATTAAGTAGTTTTTCTCACTCCCTGTTCTGGGTATTTCCCACAGCATTACAATAAACTACGGCTCAAATCATGGACAGGGAGTATCACCAGATCCTGAAAGCACCTCTGAAACCAGCAAAAATTATTAAATTAAGTCCAGTGTAGTTTTAATATTTAATAGCACCAGCATTCAGCTGGTTCGAGCTTTTCAGGCTACACTTGATGTCTCCCTTTCATCAACTACCTTTAACAATCCCTGTAGAACTATGCCTTAAAATGGTTTTGAAATCTTTTTCCTTCCTCACGTCGATCCCTCGAAGACTGCTTCGACCCTCATTATCTGTACCCTCGACTATTCCAATGGTCAACCAGTTGCTTGGTCAAGTCGTGTTTCTTAACAAATCATCCACCATTTTGATGCTATAATTATTGTATGTAAAACTCAAATATGACTTTAACTTTCTTACTTAAAAGCCTCCAATCACGTCCCATTGCTTATCAGTCAAAGGCTAAATTCTATACAAAACAAACATGTATGTATCTTTTCATTCTCAGATTGTGCCACTTTTTCACTGCAGGCTAATTCTTGAGCTCATGGGCGACTTGAAAAAGGACTGTTATATGCTCTCTCCATTTCTGAGTCCCCTTGGTGTGTGATATTCATACTTGGAAAGGTTCTGCTTCTTTTATATTCACCTACAATGCTATCCTTCCTGTGTTTTACTATCCTCTTGAAGACTTAACCTTCCTTGTTCCAAATCTTCTACAGAAATATTTTATAATTGCAATGGCTTGAGCATCTGTTTCATCCACTGTACTATGAGCTCTCGTAAGAAAAAGGGCCATGTTTGACTATTTTTTAATACATATATCCTTCACTTGATAAAGGGTCCACTGTAGAGAAAGTTCTTTAATACTCAGTTCATTCACTTTAAAAAGGGTCTATCATATGGAAAGAAAGCATTCAGTAGGTATTCCGAAATATCTGTCTTATTTGAAAACCTATAATGCATTTAGATCATTTCTTCAAAAAAATACTTAGTAAATGCTTTGTGTTCTAGCTCCTGTTCTAGGCAGTGTAAATCAATAATATGCATTTGTTCGTATAGAAAATAAAGAAATAGATAAAATTCCTTAGTGTTTATATAAGGGAGAGGTTTCTTAGAGACAGAATCAGAGAGGTGGTTTTTCAGTTCGTTTTTCAATACATACAGATCCAAGTTAGATTCTGTTATTTGAAAATACATAATACCGTTATCACAGACCCTCACACTTAGTAAAAGGCAAACATAATTTGGTTAACACTATATTTACTGTTATTATCTATTCGAGGGCATATCTCAAACTGGAAAAATCCAGATAATGTGAGATACAAGGAAACTGCAAAGATCAAAATCTATGATCTTGAAGCAACATATTTCTCTAACTTCAATTTACTTTTAACTCAGTTAATACCTACTGACTCCAACGACACCAGAAAAAGATCACATCAGCTCAAGTAAAATATGCTATGTATAAAAAGATGGGCATGTCATTATCCCTGAAATGCAAATATTTCCACTTAGAACACAAATGAAGTTAAGAAATAAAGCAAATAATGAAAGATTTATTTTAGATGGTACATTTCTATATGGTATACGTAGTACCTTTCTATTGACTAGAATATCTGATTCAGTAGACTCGATCACTAACCACGTAGCTAAGGATTCTGTAAACAAAGAGTACACATTACTCGTCATTTACAGTAGGGCAGGTAATGGGAGATTATCTCTGCACTTGAGTCTTCTCATTTTATGCCACATAGTGTTAACTGGATTTGCCTATCAGTAATTATTCCCTTTACAGGAAGTCATATTTATTCAGAGAAATTCTATTGCCTATGGACAATCCTAGTTTTGTTGTTTAATTATATATTTAGTTTTTGGATAGTTATCTTGGGCAAATTATTTAAAATTTAAGTTTAAACAAACAAATATTTAAGAGACAGAATTGTATTTGCTCTTATACTTTTCAGCATTGGCATTGTACTTTCCAATATGGTAGCCATGTAAATACGTGTGGGCTTTGAACTTTCTGAATTTAAATCTGCTCTAAGATCTCAAAGAGTCAGTATAGAAAGTAACATAAAATAGGCCATATATGAAACAGATCATGTAATCATGTGTGTATATGTATGTATATATGTGTGTATACATATATACATGCATACACATATGATCACATGCTGAAATACTATTTTGCATATACTGAGTTATATAAAATAGTAAAATTAATTCCATTGTTTTCTTATTTTAATGTGCCTATTAGAGAGCTTTAAATTGCCTACATGGATCACCTTATATGTCTCTTGGATGGTCTGGATTAGATGCTTTGTCCCTAGAATGATTTATACCTTTGTTTTCCTTTTTACCATGTCCAATGTTATTGAAAGAGAATTACAGGATTAACTACTCCAGTAACCAAATTTTACAGATGAGGAAATAAGAGGTTCGGAGACACCCCTGATCAGGGTCATAAGACTAACTAGAGACACAGCAGAACAGGAACAGAGAACTCCAGACGTGCAGTCCTGAGCCAAGTGACTGGCGAAGTAGCAGAAGCAATGACCAGCCACCGGAAGAAGAAATGGAGACAGTGTCCCCCTGCTGTGTTGCATTCATCTATGAGAGTCCGACATGAATCTTCCTCGCGTTCAACGGGGAGAAGGCAAAGTAGTTGTGCTCAGTAATAACAGTGATAAAGTTAGCGTCAGAAAAAACCCAATAAATTCCAATCCGGGGTCTTTAAGCCTCATGAGAAATGACTGATGAAATGAACCTGGTAAAGAGCCGCTGACCAACCCTAGAGTTGGATGACTTTGTTTACAAAGTAGGAAGAATGAGACTGTGTCAATGAATGAAAAATAAAACCTAACATTTCTTGGGAAGGAGGCATCCGTCTTTCTCTATTTGTAAATGCTGACGAGCAGAGTTTAAGGAGGGCTAATGTCACCCATTCATCTTAATTAAAGAGTTAATTGCTCGTGTATCCTGATTTAGTTAGCCGAGCCTGGGAGCGTGGGAAGCCTTTCCCTCTATGTATTTTATTGACCGGTGTAATGACATCATCAGTGAGTCTCAGGATTTATTCATGCTTCAGCCTATCCTCATAATGTTAATAGCCCTGTACATGATAAAACTTTTAAGAGGAAAGGAACCCTTGTGCCTGGCACAGAATACAGAAAGGACCGGGGCTGCTAAACGCCTTGCTTCAGCTGTCATTGAAGCATTCCTTCAAAGTCCAGAGTCACGAAAACAGTACAAAGTCATTTCAAATGCTAGTTTTCATAAAACGTTTGCGTGCGGAATCACGTAGCAGGTTTTTTTTTACAATCGCATAGGGAAATATTTGAAAGTTAACAGCTTTTATTCTACTGAACCCTGGATAGGAAAGTGTGTGTTCCAGGGACAGAAAGATTCTGCTGTTTGCATGTTTAAGACAATTGCTTTAGAGTGAGAATTGTTAAAGAATATCTTGGAAACACACATACTCACACGCACTCAGGAAAAATCGACACCAAATAATCACCTGCAAATTGGATGAAAGGATTCCTAAAAACAAGGTTTTTCAACCTTTAAAATGTAAGTTTTCTCAAAATCCTCTACCATTTCTCTAGAAATAATATGTTTAGATAAACTAAAAGGCTACCGTGGATACATGACTAATTTTAGACTCCTACTCTTTGCTAATACTTTTTTTTTTTAATGGAAAAAAGAGGCAAAAATCAAAGAACAGCAGGGAAAAAGTACTATCTTGAGGGCATACAGAAGCAAAAACACGGAAATGATGTTCAGAGTTAATGGGCCTTTTTGTGTCTCTTTTCACATGGAGCTATAAGCAGTCCTAGTTACAGTTAATTAAAGTTAGTGCCTTGCTTTCACAAACGAAACGAAACTGGTCCAAGAATCATAGCCTATTTCTAAGATGCTGATTACTTATTAAACGTCATGTTATGGCCAAGGTAAGGACCCTGCGGTTATATTAAGAAAAATGAGTAACAACAGAAGGTTAGAAGGTATAAGTTTTATATATAGATAGATAGATGTATATGTACTTATTTTAAATATATGTATAAACACATATAGTGTTAGATATAACTATATAATAATATGCAACATATATAGTATATTTCTCTCTTACAGCCTGAGGCGTCCCAGTAGCCTTAAGGTTACCATCTAACTCATCTGCTCCTCAGTTTGCACATCTTTAAAATGGTGACCATCAGAGTATTCCTCCCATGGAGTTACTGTCAGGGTGAAATGGGGGACCGTGCGTAACACTCAGGACACTGCCCGGCACATGGTAAACATCATCAAGATGTGACCTCGTAATGATTCTCACGAGTAAGTCTGCCCTTTTAAGAGAACAATTCACTAGAGTCTCCTGAATACAGAGTTTGACTTTAGGTCTTAGAAATTTCATTTTCCCATTTTTTTTAAAGTTTTAATTGCTTTTTATATAGAAGAAAAGACAATTCTGCTGTGATTACATACAGCAGGGTATACATATAGAGGGATGCCATCTGCAGAGGGGCTTCTATGAGGCCCAAGGAATCGGGCTTTATCTTCATCATCGAAAACTCCATAAGGTGATGCAAACTTCTGAGGGATCAGATTTCTTGCATCAGTTCTTAAGGAGTCTCCATAAAGGGTTTATTCAGACTTCCCTTAGTTATTATCTTCCCCTTTTTTTGATGATATAATCCAAAAATATTTAAACATTTTAAAGAATTTTCTCCTAAGGTAGAATTTACTTGATTCTTAGAGGCTGTTATATACTTCTATTTTTTTTCCCTTTAGGACATGTATTCAAATTATAATTATAAAATAATGGACACTTAACAGGAAGAAGACATATGTTCTCCAGTGAAGAGATGAGAAAAAGGTCATGGCTATTTCTGGAAATGATTTCAAATGAAAAAGAGACTAGAAATGTTGACATTTTTAACATAATAATAGTAACAAGGACTACGAGTTATTGAGCACCTCTATTATGTTAGTTTCTGAATGAAAATGTTTATAGATGGTATCGCATCCAACCTTCCAACTATTCACAGAGCAGGTACAATTATCCCAATTTAAAAAAAAAAGAGAAACGTGAGGCTGAGAAATACCGTTTGCCCAAAGTGAAACCAAGATCCAAACCCAAATCTGTTGAACTTTTTCTTCTTTTTTTTTTTTTTTAATAAATCTGTTGAACTTCTAAGCTCAATGCTGCCCACCACACGCAGGGGTGGCCCACTTGTGTCAACACTGATCACTAACGTTAACTATCAACTGCAAAGTGTCAACTGTATGTAGCTGTCAGACTTTCTTTTTCAAATATGAATCAAAACTTTTAATAACGGGAAGCAGTAACTCAGAAAAATATTTGTTGTAGGTTGCCAAGACCCCTTGAATAACAGTAAGTTTTTTTTTTTTTATAAAACTGAGTCTCATTTTGAGATATAGCTTCTTTTCGATTGAAGTACTTTTTTAATAAATGTAACTCTGGACAAGCCTAGTATCAGAATGGAACCTCTTCCAATACTATCTCCTTACTAATAAACCTGTGCAGAGAGCGGAACAGAGCAGAGGGTTTATAATTCCTTGACTGTATCTGCTAGCAAAGACTTCTGATATCATCATGTACAAAATTGAAGAATAAAACCTCCCAAGCAGCTGATGCGGGAAAACGGGACAAGCTGCGAGATAGGTAGAGAACAGGCCACCAGGAACTTGAACAACACAGAGGCACAGACACGGGGAAGAAAATAAAGGTGACTGAGAGAAAATGTTCAAGAGGCTTCAGAGCCAAAAAAATAAAGATGTTAATCTCATGATAAACGTAGCATGTTGAAGGAGAAAAAGCCGGCACAGTCTCATTCCACTGAGCTGAAATGATTCAGTCGGGAGAAATAAATTTTTTAGAGATTCAAAAGAAAAGGGACCAGAGAAATAAAGTGAAAGACAATCCAATACAAAAATAAACGGCCAAGCAGGCAGAGAAATACTGTATTGACAAGAGAGATTGATTCTCCACATCCGAAGGACAGAACCGGGGCAAGGAGAGAGGTTCCCAATTTCCAAATAAGAATGATTTTTGGGTGTGGGGTGGAGGTGGGGAGCAATTAAGAAAAAAAATAGATAAATAAAAAATCAAGTGAAAAGAGAAATTTATTAGAATCCGGGGCAATTATGTGCTACTAGGGGGAAATTCTATCACAATGAGGATTTTAGTAGGTTGAGCAGAAGGGTATAAAGAGGTACTATTAGATTGTCCAAAATATCCCACTTTACAACCAACAAATTTAAGTATTTAGTTCATTCATATATTGGTAATTGAAGGCAAATCAATAACTTGTAAAAATCTTTGCGAAAGGGCAGAGATAGTTTCATCAGGATCATAATTAGCTTTGTAAACTTAGCTCACAGTGCTGGTGAGAAAGCTCAAACTCATATTTAGCAGACTGGAAGTCGACTCTCAAGCCTGCTTTTACAGGAAGTTGAGCTGGGCCAGGTCATGTATCTCCTGTTTTCCTTTCTATTAAACGGGGAGGGGCAAAGCCCTTATCAGCCAGGTCTACCTCACCACTCACTCATTTTGTCGGAACAAATTCCACCTACTTGTTGCTTTGGAAAGACAGTTTGGTAAAACAGGAAAAGTGTGGGTTGTGGAATGAGACAAATCTGGATCAGAATCCAGTCTCTGGTGTCCATTGTTTGTGGGACCTCCCAGAATTCATGAACGCCCCTGACCCTCAGTCTCTTCATCTACAAAGTGAGGACAATAATGTGGATATCACAGAAGTGGGGTGAGGATGGAATGAGCTAATGCTCTGGCAAACAGCAGGCACTGACTGAAAAACGATCCCCTTTTCCTTAATATCAAATATCAATACTACTATCACCATTCTGACTGTTGCTAAGTCTGATACACTGATAACCTTCTTGTGTGTGTGTGTGAACAGCTGTGTAATTGTGGGCCCTATTTCTGCTCATGCAGCATTCCAGCCTGGTTCTCTAGTTCTTAAAAAAAATTATTGTGTGTGTGTGCACGTGCGCATGTGTGTGAGTACCCCAGTAACTTTCAAATAAATTCTTTCTGTTGTTGCCATTGCTGTTAAAAATAACCAGAGGCTTTCTCTTGATGCCAGCTCAAACCCTGGATCTACACAAAGAATAAGAAACAAATGGCTGTGAAGTCAGACAATAGGCTTCTTCCAACCTCATCTCTGTTGTGTACATTCATTCACTCATCTACAGAAAATTTAAATGTATCAACTATGAACCTGTATCTACTGGGCCCTCACTAACCCCCACAGACATGTCAGCCAGTCCCCACAGCTTTGGATACAGTTTTTAACGTAAGGACATCAATGTATATCTCCCAGGTGCTAACTCTGCTTTGGACTTCAGATGACCTGGATATCCAACTGCCAGACTAAATACTATCTCAGGTAGGATGTCTAACAGGCATCTCAAATTTAGCAAGCCCCACACCTAGCTCCAAATCTTCCCCCTCCCCCAAAATTCTGTCTTGCAATAGACCATGTCTCTGTTAAATGATACCTCCATCTTTCCAGTTGTTCAGGCCAAAATCCTTGTGGTCATCTTTGATCTCCCTTTGTCATTCACACTCCCCTTATCTATGCTGTCAGATTCATCTTCAACATATATCCCAAATTACACTATTCGCCGCCTTCACGGCCACCCACCCTCAGCTTAAGCCACGTGTGATTATGCTTCCCTGAATTATTCTAAGATGTTCCAAGTATTCTCCCTGCTTCCATTCTTGACCTCGTCCAGTCTGTTCTCAACGCAGCACTCTGCGATGATCCTATGAAAGGTAAGTCAGGCCGCACCACGCCCTTTGTTCAGACTTTCCTTTGGCTTTGCATCTCACTCATAGCAAATTGCCTACAATGGTCTAGAAATTCGTACCCCCCTCTACCACTGCCTGTCTGGTCCGATACCCAACCCTGCTCTTTTCCGTCTCACTCAGCTCTCCCCAGCCATGCCGGCCTCTGTGCTATATACTCAGACACCTCACACCACGCACTGGCTGTTCCCTCTACCCGTAAACACTTGTTCTTTGATTTGTCCTTGTGACTCCCTCCTTTACCTCCTCAGGTGTTAGTTCACTGTCCCTTTCTCTGGAAGAAGTCCCTGACCACTCCCTCCCTAGTCCCTTGCTCTGCTTTATTATTCTTCATGGTGCCTTTCTCCATTTAATTCCCTATGCTCTGCACAATGTCTTTAAATTTTTTTAAATTGAAGTACAGTCAGGTACAGTGCATCCACTTCTGGCGTACAGTGCAACGTCCCAGTCATGCATATACCTACATACGTTTGTTTTCATATTCTTTTCCATTAAACGGTTATTACAAGATATTGTAGTAAGATATTCCCTGTGCTGTACAGAAGAAATTTTTTAAAATCTATTTTTATACGTAGTGGTTAACATTTACGTAATTTTTATGCTTATGCTTTGTCTCCCTACACTCGAATGCCAGCTCTTCGAGGACAGGGAGGGCTGTTTGGTTTTGTTCATTATTTCTTTAGTCCTGGCATACGCTAGGCGTTTCATAAATATTTGTTGAATACATGTAATGAATGTATCAGACTCTATAGAGTATAATAATGAATAGGATAAAGTCCCAGTCCTCATGGAGCTTAAATTCCAGGGCTGGGAGAGGTGGAGACAGTAAACAGGGAGACTGGTACCCAACTCAGATGGGGAAAGAGGGGTTTCTTAGACTTAAATGCACTGGCAAGTCACGTAAACACTCTGAACTTTAGCTTCCTCATCAGGAAACTATAGACATAATCAATCTATCCCTGAGGATGAGAGTCCAGTAAGATTATGGCTGTAACACACCTGCCAGAGAATGGGCACCTCAAGACACACAAAACGTGTTCAGCTCCACTGCCGCCCTCACTAGGGATTTTATATTTTCATCTTGTTCTATCTCTGCCATTTTCTCCCTCTCAGTCTTTATGTTAAATATTCAAGGCGGTAAGCAGCAGAATTCTATTGGCTACTGTAGGTCCAAGTAAACCATCAAATTTTCTAGAATCTGCTGAAGAACCACTGCCTGTAATAATTGTCCTAATCATCTGACTACTGAAAAGTAATCGCAATTAATGCAAAATGGTCAAGTAGTGAACAATGTGGCTGCCTCAAAAGGTGTTACTCAAAGGATGTTAGCAGGCCTGTCTCTCTACTGTAAACCTCTCAACTGCAGTGGGCTCTAAAAAGCCCCTTCCCTACTCTTAGGGGAGGCCCGTGGCCATCTAACTTCTGAAATTATTATCAGCTCTGTACTTAGATGATATCAAAATCCAGCTGAGGTATGGTTAATGCTGATCCTAGGTCTGTTAACTTGGATAATTTTTCCCTCTGCCCTACATATATCCTCATAAAAGATTAGAGCTAAACCCTCAGGGCTGCCTGATACAGTGAGTGTTTATATACCTACACACACACACACACACACACACACACACACAGACACACACTTAGCAAATAGAGCGGGCACACGTGTGCACTACAGCTGTCATCTACTGTAACTGAGTAATTGTGTATAGCTAAAGAAATAAATGAATATGTGACAATGCTTTGATCAGTAACTCATTTTATGCTAGCTTACGTATGTATAAATGCAAATTTAAGTGCTCTCTATATTACTTACAGAGTGTATATGGGCTGTTTATGGTAAAAAAAAATTTATGTATTCCTTTAGTCATTCTTCCAAAATGTGCTTAGAAATGCTCATGATAAAAGGCTTAACCACGTCTCACTACACTATTTCCCACTGAAAATTATCTGAGAAGAAAGAAGAAGGCATAAGTTAGGATGCCCCCCAAATGCTTTTTGACTAGGGCATTTTCTTCTTTTTAAGACATTGACCTTTACCCTGAAGGAGGCAACATGGGACTGTTTCTGTTTCTTGAAAGGCATTAAATTCATTTCACTTCGATTTGCGAAAGAGTTATCGAGTGCTTTCATGAATGTCCAATGGACTGAGAAAACAGGAAGAAGAGGAACTCTCTGCTCTTAAGGAGGTTAACCACCCAGGGCAGCAGAGACTAAAATCCACACCAGGTAAGACGAAAACCCTGAAGGAAAAGCCATGATTATAAAGAATAAAAAGTGAAAGTACAGACAAAATTTAGTAAGGCATATTCTCAACGAACTGATGCAAGTTCAGAAAGGAAATACTGCACTGACTTATCCATATTCATGTATACCTTTAAATGCCATATGGACCAAAGCATCCTATTAAGACCCTCAAATTTAATTTTTAGAATTTCTCAACTCAAGGATCGCACTGTAATGTTAGAATCAAATAGAGGACTCTTTGAAATTGATGGAAGAAAAAAAAAAGAGAGCCCTAAGCCCTCCTTGAGCTGAAACAGATGGTATCCACTCAAAGGGCAGGAAGAATTTAAGCGTTTTCTTCATATGTTTGACATGTGACAAAAACGCTGAATGAAATCCTGCAAAATGATTATCGCTCAAGGCCTCCTGTTACGTCTAGAGGTACAGCCTGCTTTATGAATGCTTCGTTTTCAGATCAGTGAAGCTGGTTTCCAGGATTTTCCTTCTTTCACAATAGCCAAATTGATACTAAGGGTCAGAGTCTTTTGCAAAAAGTATTAACGTAGAGAAGAAAATCCATTAAGTTGAGGAAACTAACAAAACAGAATCTTAGGCTCGGGGACAAGAATAATTTATTTGTGGAATGTGGGACAATGAGTTATTTGGTCTTTCTTCACAAATGAGATAACTGTCACACCCCATCATGTCCCACTACCATGAATTATATATAACAACATTTGGTGAAATATGAAATTCTAAAAATACACTGAAAGGCTGGAGTCATCTTAATGGTTTATTATGATAGGTGTTCCTGGTTTTGAAATATCTTCTTTCAGGGAAGACAAATGGGGGCGACATTATTTTAGAAAGTCCACATCTTTTAAAAAGATGGATTAAAAGCTCTTTGAGACAGCTGTGCTGTTTTATTAGAAGAACAACATTTTCTTCCTAAATAGTCCTTGAGGGCAACTGCATGGATGATGGAATAATCAGGGGACACGGTGGGTTCCATTCAGAACTGAGGCTCAAGGAAAGGCTGCAGAGGACAAGACAACAGGGGAATCGCTTTTGCTCTGAATTTGTGCACGTGACTAAGGACAAGAAAGGAAATCAGACTTCAATCCAAGTAACGTTTCACTGCGGCTAATACTTGGCTTTGGAGTCAGAGGAGACAAGCCTTGAGCACCTTCTCTGATCTGTAGTCCCACGTGACCTTGGTCAAGTTCATAAATTCTCGTCACCTCCCTCTCTTCCTCTGTGACATGGGGATAGTATTTTGTACCTCTCTTGGTGGTTGTGGGGGTTAAATGAGGTCATGTAAGTAATGGGCTTATCGCAGGGGCTGTGCCTTGGATAGGTGAACAAACCTGCCACTCTGGAAACTACGGGGCTCAGTCGGTAAGCCCGTGAGTTCTGATACTCCAGTTTCCAGATCTGCTGTCTGCCTTCCAGAGTCACTGTGAAAGCCTGACTCGGTCTGTATGAACTCTAGTTGACTCGTCTAAAAAGCACAGATGATGTAAGCACTCACCTCTAAAGACACGAAGGTTAATCCCCAAATGTAAAGTGCTTAGGACAGTGCCTGACACACCATTTTAACAACAGCTAACAGTGACAGGTATACACATGACCTTAAATAACAATTAATTCACACATAATATAAACATTCACAACTTCCAAGCTGCTGCTGCTTCTTTTCTTTTTTATTTTAAGGGTCTTCTGGTTTTGTTCCTTGTCTATTTTCCTATCTCCGAAGAGCTCGGGAGAAAAATCCTAAATATATAACAGATTCACGAGGGCCCCGTGGAACACGGGCCCTGCACCTGTCAACACGTCACTCATAATCACGTTTCCCCGGCTCAAACGTGCACACCTGGGGAAGGTTGACAACTCAGTCTCCGACATCATCCCCCATTACAGTTAGGTAGGGAACATCTGGCCAATTAATTTTCATGTGGTCTAGGAAGCCGGATCACCAATTACAGCATTCAAGGGTTCCTACTTTCATTACCCTCCTAGCGTGAGCACACACGAGACTCGGGGAGCTGCTGGCTGTGAGAGCTGGCGCTGCTGACATTCCAGAGCAGGACACACAGAGAGGACCACAAATCATACAAGGCAGAACAGTAATTGGATAGGATGCTCTCTTCAGATTTCTCTTACAAATACACTAAGTGCCTGTAAGTAAGCCAAGTCAGCCAAGTTATGAATCTAAATACTCTGCCAAAGCTAGGAACTCATTTCCACTTGGGCTAACCACGAGGTCAGGCCAAAGTCTTCAAAACATCCTCACTCATTCTGTTTACTAACAAAGAAAAGGAAACCTAGTCTTCAGGGTAAGTATTAAGAGTTCCAAAAGTTTATCTTGAAGAGGGTGGTTCATTTTTAAATAACGAACTCTATCTTCCTATTACAAACAAATAATTATTTTCTACAGTGGCAATGCTCACCAAAAAAAGTCTCAGTTTGGGTCCATCACTGAAGCAGAAATTTAGGGGTAGGAGATGTTCATGCAGCTGGCTTTTCTCTAGGACTCGGTGCTCTGTGGAACTACCATTTGTCCAATAAATACAAGTCTCTGACAGTTCTGTGGTGAACTCAGCAGGGTCCAGGCTATTATTTCAGGCTTTTTTAAGAATAAATATCAAATAATCTGAAAAGACATCTTAAAGGGTAAAAGTGCAACCATTTCTTTTTTTTTTTAACGGTTGCTAGTGGTGGGGAATCAAAGGAGAATTTTCCTCCTCTTGGAAAGCAGACTTTCACTATGGCTAACGGAGAATATACATCAACAACGTCACAGGTGGCACAGAATTTCAACATGCCTGTTCAACACCTATAATCATCCTAAAGCAGGCAGGGTGTACTGGTGCTGGAATATTGGAAGAAAATTCAGTAATTACAACTTTGTACCAATGTATGTCTACATATGCATGTATAGGTTGTATGTTATGTGCACGTATGTTTACACACATACATGGTTTTAGAGTAGGTCAGAAGTTGTACCGGCGTCTAGAATTTTGCACCTGATGAACACTTGGTCCCTCACCAGAGACGATGTTGGTTAGAACTGAAGTATCTCATCTCCCCTGTCAATAGGTGGGCATATGAATCCAGCTTCACCAATCAGATCCTGGTTCCCAAGTCTCTCTTATGGCAGACCCTTGAAGAAACCACCCCCCTACTAGCTTCTTACCTAGATTTCAGAGCTTCTCCACTTTCCAGCCTTTTATGAGGCTTGACTGTGCAGCCATTCATTTGATTTTGTGAGACAGTCAATAGGCTTTCAATTTATTCGTTTTTCTACTTTCGTTCGTCAGTATTTGTGTCTGTTGCATGCAACCAATGGTTTCTGATTCGTGATGTATTTATCTCCCCAGGCTTAATGCAACCTCCCACTTTGCAAAAGTGGACACAGGATACGTGTCCTCTCCTGTCCTCATAAAAAGCAAGGCTACCCTGGATTTAACTTTTAAAACATTCTCACATTCACTTACATTAATAAAGTACTCTTTTAAGGCCAATGCAAATGATTTAAATATGTGTTTTGTTTTAGTTTTCACTTTCCTACCAACTAAAAACTTTAAAAAAATTAACTTCATTGGTTTTGACACATTAATCTTTTCTCAGTACTTGGACAGAAGCTGACTATATGCAAATAGGTTAGTTTCTGTATTTGGACATCAGTAGCAATATTTCTCCAAGTTTTAAATCATCTACATAGCATGTTAAATTATAGTGCCTCTCTTTCTTCTCTGACAGATTCCAACCTTTTGAGGCTCTGCCTTCTTTCTTTGCTACAGTAAATTGATCCTTTAAAACATCCAGGTGCAAATGAATTAATGGTCTTCTATTGTGTGTGAGAGTGATGGAGGCCCTCCCCCCTCCTCCTCCACATTGAGGTCCCTTCCCCTTCTGAGAAACCCACATATCAATTAAACTCACCTGCTAATTAAAAGCTTGTTTGGAAAAATCCTTGCTAGTTAGAAGCAAAAGAAGAGTGTAAAGGTGTCTAAAAATAGCGGCTTTGCATGTCAATTATTTCCTTCCTCCTCGGTTCCTGGTTCTTTGGGTTGAATTGAACACTGGCGAAGAGCTAGGAGAAGCAAAAAGAAGAAAGAAAAAAGGGTGAGTATCTTTTTCACCTGTTCTTCTCTGGGAAGCCTATCATTGGCTTGGTAGCTTCAGCTCTTTGTCAGCAACATCAAGATACAGTTTTTATTCATGAGATGAAAACACCATCTCACACTCCTCATGCAGCCACACTGCACTCCTGTACAAAGGCAGGAGAAACCAGAGTTCTTACGTGTTGACTGTCAACTCTCAAGCCAGAGCTTTTGCAAGCTGGAATATCAGAGGAATGAAACTGAGTGTGGAAACAATGCTCAGTTCTCTCCTTAATGACATGTGCTCTTAGATCTTCAACCACAGCCCCTTCCTGTCTGCTTTTTCCTGAGAAATGGGTCCTAAGGGTGGATATATACCAACGCTAAGTTGTCTTCTTTCTTTTCTCCCCCAGACTTAAAAGCTATATTGCTCTGAAGTAACATGCTAAGTATCAAACTATACAAAATAAAACTGTAAAAATAGAACCTGGGGGACTGGGAAAGTTACAGGTATGAACAAAGCCCCACCTTTTTTTTTTTCCATGTACCAAAGAGAACCAATTAAATTATGGTCTGCCTTAGAAAATGACGGCCAGTGTATCCATTTATTCATTCACTCGGTAGATTTTTGGGACAGGTCCACTATTCGGAAGTCACTGAGCTGGGAGGTGGTGTTTGAATTGTAATTATGATCCAGTCCCAACCCTGGAGGAGTGTATAGTCCAGGAAAGAAACTAAGAGTAACAGATATTCCAAGAGCTTGTGACAAAGCTGGTCACAGAAGAAACACAGGCAGCTAACTCAGATGTGGAGGGTTAAATGAAGGCTTTTAGAAATGGTTAACGTTAAACTAAGGCCAAAAGGTTGAAGATAGGTAAACAGGAAGGAGAGTATGAAGAGACGGTGCTGAATGGGCGCCATGAAAGCGGCCATGACACTTTGAGGGAACTGTCCATAGATATTTGGACCAGGAGCCAGAGACTGAAGAAAAATCCCAGAGAAAGAACAAAGTAGGATGGCATTTCAACCTGTCTTCTGTAATAATCATAAATTAGTGATTTTTTTTTCCTAATAGGATGTACAGATAGAAATAGGAAAGGACAAATGTTCTTCATTCCATGACTTCCTTTCTGATGTGCAAAACAAAATAGGGCATGTTTAGGGGGCTACGAAAAATATGGTTTACAAACTACTTGAGGGTTTAACAGATTACACATTTTTTAAGTCCAAAACAGATATATGCCATAGAGATTTAAATTAATAGGATTAAGGCGGACTGTATGTCACAGAATGAGGATAATACAGTGAGTAATATAGTAAAACCTTGTGAAAACATAAACCCTTCTTGGGAAAAAAAATGATTTTCCAGTATATTTATGTTCAAAACTAGAACATGCTTTGGAAACAAAAGAGAAGATGACTTCACACAATGGAATACTGTGTACCAATGAAATGAACACCAACATGATAATCTTCAATTCTGTTCAATTCAGTTCGGTTAAGAATTATTGAGTACCTACTATGTGTCGAGCATTTTAGTAAGCTCTAGGGCAATCTCAGTTGATGAATAATGCAGGCAAGTCCTGAAGCTGAGGGACTTGCAGGGATGATAGACTATTATCAAGAATCCTCAGGAAGTGTTCAGAGTTATAATACGTTCCTTCTATTCTATTACCTAGAATGTAAAGCAAGAAACTTTCTTACTTACAGCTGTATCCCTGTTGCCTAAAACAGTGCCTGGCTCAGTGACTATGTTAAACGTGTAAAGTCTACCTTGATGAGTGGTCTCTGGATATGAGCGCTTAAGCTCCAGTTTCAAAGTAGCACTAAGACAAGGCCCTCAATCTTTTTCTACATTTTGTTTTTGTCTGAGGTCCAAAGAAACTGCACTCCTCGCTGTGAAATACAAAATTCTTAGCTTACATCCTATAGCCCCAAATTAATCCTCCAAGTTGCAAATCACCCTCCAATGGTTTCTTGCGACAATTAAAATAAAATCGTACCTTTTGACTAAGACCTCTTATTCCCCCAACGATATCTCCTACTTGGTCTCAACATTCATCTGACATTTTTCGCACTCTAAGCACCCTGACTTTCTTTCTGTCCCTTCAGCATACCACACATGTTTCCATCTTATGGTCTTCGCCTTTTTCTCTCTGCCTGCAGTGCTCTTCCTCAAGAACTTTGCCTGGTTCACTCTCATCATAAAGGTCTCAGGCTGAATGTCGTATCTTCAGTGGGCCCTTCTCTGACCATCCTTCTAAAATGGCCACGTTCACCCATCAGTATTATCTCCTCATGTCAGCCTGCTCCGTATTCTTCATAGCAATTCTTAGTGTTTTGACATTTTCCTCTTGTTTGCGTCTTTTCCCAGCCTCTACAACTAGCCTGTTAGCGCCACAAAGGAAACCATATTGTTTATCACTAAAGGAGTACCTTGTACAAAGCAAGTACTTAATGTCTGTTGACTGCATAAATGAATAAATTAGCCAATGATGCACCGTCCTTCATTTACGTTGCGAGGAACTCTGCGCATTGCTAAATGTAACAGAAAATCCAGGCAGTAGCCATAATATGACAACAAACCCAGTTTTCAGTGGTGTAGAACTAAGTGATAAGCCTGAAGGTGACATCCCTTCTTTAAAGGTACTTTTTTTTTAAATGCATAAAGGACTTGGAGGGCATTATACTAAGGGAAGTAAGTCAGACAAAGACACATTTCTGTATGATATTGCATCTGTGGAATCTACAAAATACAACAAACTAGAGAATAAAACAAAAAAGCAGCAGACTCACAGACACAAAGAACAAACCAGTGGTTATCAGTGGGGAGAGGAGAGGGGAGAAGGGGCAGCACTGGGATAGGGAAAGAACAAAAAAGGTTAATACAGGATTATTTGAAATCACGTGTATGAAACTTCTGAAAATTGTCAAACTCTGAAAAATTTTAAAAGTCTCATTTAATTAAAAAATTTTAAAAACATAAGAAAAGTCAAAAGCAAATCAATAGACTGTGATTCTCCGTATCCCCTCCACCCCTCAAAAAAGTGCTTACTTTTTTTCTTTAATTGAAGTATAGTCAGTTATAATGTATCAATTTCTGGTGTACAGCATAATATTAAAGATGAATTTATTCCAAAAAAAGTTTTAATCTGACAAATGACCCAATGGGCACAAGAGTATGGAGGGTAAAAACCTCCACTGTAATTTTCCTTAATATTTTAAACTTCAAATAGCTTTTCTAAATTGAGCATAAAATATCTTCACTCATCCTGACTATAAAGAAAAATACAGCATGAAGAATGTCATTCTGCAAGACCCATGAATTACTCCTTTTTTTTTTTTTTACTAAGGTCTAAAGTCTAGATTGCACCAGTGACTAGATCACTGCAGGGCAAAATTTGCACAAAAGAGAACAAAATATAGAATTGATTTTCAATGCTAGCATCATGACAGACCGTATTCTGAAATGCAAAGAAAGAAAGACACCGAAGCCACTTCTCCAGAGTTTAATGTCATATAAAATTACGAGCAAACGTTACATTGTGAGTGACCACAGTCCTTTACAAGAGTGATTCATATGGTCAAATTTTACTTAAAACAGCTGCTCATTTCACTGCTATGGAGAAGGTACAATTTAACTTAGGGAGGTAACACAGGGGAGTGGTTAAAAACATGGGTGTTGGAACCAGTAAACCCTAGATTCATAACTCATCCTTTTACTATCTATGAGTTCTTGGGCGAATTGACTGTCAGTTTGTGAATCACAGTTTCCTCCTCTGTAAAATACAGATAGTAATTCTCACTGCTGTGGAGCTGTGAGCCAAAATAGGATAATGAATGTGTTTAACATAGTACTTGACACATACTGAATGCTCAGTACACATTACCAATTATTATTAGCCTCATTATTTTTAGAAGAAAATTAAAAAAGTGAAGTGACATTCTAAAAAGTGTAAAATTAACCCTTAAATTCAACTATTTTAAAAGACTTTTGAAATTTAGGTACCTGAAAACACAGGCTTTAAAAAAATATTTTCCTTTAGCTGACAGTTTCTTTAATTTCTAAATGAACCACATTGTCTGCTCCACATCTCAGCTTTTATGCTTGCCCACATTTCATCGTGATTTCCCGGTGCTTCTTTTGGGTAATGTAAAATCACACTTCATTTTACTTTCTGTTTCATGTGCAGAGGCTATCATCCCAAAATGTCTGTGGTGTGTGCACAGTGCCCTCTCAGATCTCAAGTTTCTCTTAGGAGCTTCCTAACGTGCTCTGTGTCTACTTATCAGGAATTCGGGTAATTCTTGCTCATGTCACCGTTCCCTTCACTGAGCCAGTTCCCCTCGCTTGCATTCCACCGTGTCCTCCTACCCTGGGCAGAGAATGCCTACTCTACACCTTCAGAAAGCAATCAGTGAGCCAGATTTCAATATAAAGCTTGCACACAATTTTGTTTTCATCTTGTCTCCTATCCTTTTCATTCATCTGGTGTCGTCCTAAAATGCCCCAAATCAGGATACGTGCCGCAGTTAACAACAGCATGCAAAACTTCTTTCATCCTTCACAAGGTTAATCCTTTATTCTCTTTGAAAAACAGAATTCACCTTTTTTTCTCCTAGAGAGTAAGAATAATTCTGTTTTTGCAGAAATCTGTAATGTTTGCTTACCCTTGAAGCCCGTATATGGAAAACCAACTAGAGCAGGATCTTTTTTTTTTTTTTTGGTTATTTGTACATCATACAATTTTTTAAAAGTCTATAATCAGCTAGAGTTCCAGAGATGTGAATTATTGCCTAACGACTCTGATTAATTAGACTGCTATTTAATTTTTGTAATTCAGCCTGAGTCTGAATAGTGCAAAATCCATTTGACCTGTATCTTACAGTCATCCCTTTGTCACAAGTCTCAGACCTTTATAATGATGAGCTGCTATGACTGGTAATCACCTTTGGACCTCCTGTTCCTTCTCTTTACAAATTAAAAAGGAGCCTACAAAAACATCCTGGTGCAGGGTGCACAGGTAATGTGGTAAGGTTGCAAGAGTAGGATTCTATGAGCATTCCTGAATACTGATGACTGAAAGAGGTAGTGAAGCCATCTCCGACATCCTCCACTATTTGTGCATTTAGGGGAGAAAAAAAAAACGAAGAGGCACGTTGAGCTTGAAGGAAGAGCAGCAGAGGATGAGCTGGAGATGCAGATGTGGATCACGTGCTGTACGAGGAAGAGGAGGCGGACAGCATTAGATTGCAATTTTAAGAGATCCTACAGAGTGTGAGTTAGGGGGATAAATATTAAAGTGATACAGATGAAAAGACAATGTGATGCAAATAGTGAGTTGGCTTATAATCCAAGCAAGAAAGAATAGTGGTTGGATATATAGGAGAGTGGTATTAAAAAAAAAATCACTCATTTAAGTATTCTTTATTAAACAGCTATCATGCTAGGCCCTATTTTAGATGTTGGGAGTTTTGAATCCAGTGAAAAGCTTCCTTCTCTAATAAAACGTATGCTCAAATTGGAGAAAGCCGAGAGGAAGAATGAATCAATAGACAACAGGCAAAAGTATCTGGTTACTACTGTAGGGCGATTAATTCAGGGAAAGTTGAGAGGGACTTCAGATTGGGAGATCAGGAGAAAAGGGTTCTCTGAACAGAGGACACCAAAATGAAGCACTGACCAATGAGAAAAGTAGTTCCCAAGTATACGAAGCAGGAACAAGGTTGATGTATTCAAGGCAAAGAAGGAAAAGCTGGTGTGACTGGAGCAGAGTGGGAGATGGGAGAATAAAAGTTGATGAAGTCAAAGAAGTCAGACTTTTTAAATTGGGTAAGATTTTGGATGTTCAGTGAAGACGTTTATGAAAGGAAATAACATGACCGGAGATAGGTTTTTAAGAAACGACTCCAGCTCCTGAGTAGTTCACGGATTAGAGAGGTCAAGAAGAGGCCGAGCTAGACCAGATCATAACTTTTTACTCCAGAGCACATGTTACAAGGATGAGAGCAGCAGAGATGGGGAACAGAGACAGGGTTTGGGGGAGATCTGGGAGGTTACATTCACAGCCCTTCCCGATGAGCTGCACATGGAGGTGGGAAGAACGAAACAAACCAAGTTAAAACTCTAGCTCTTGAGCTTCAGCAATTAGGTGGATGTAGCACCATTTGTGAGATGGGGCAACTCAGAGAAGAGCAAGACTGGAGACAGAACTATGGCTATGATGTGACCAAAGGCATGCCTACCACAATGTCCACGCAGATATGCCAGATCGGAAGTAAGGGACATGAGTCTGGTGTGAGGGATAAGTTCACAAAGGAGTGATAAAGACAGCCCCTATTAGGAAATTGGAAATAGGAAACATCCCCCGTTTTACAGCATAAAATTAGATGAGTGTGAAAACACACACAAAAAACCAAGACTGGGGCCTTCTAGGGGCAAGGAGAGCAGCAGACATCTGCAAGTGTGAGAAGGGGAAGCCAAGGGGTTGGAGGAAACCCAGAGTGTGTCATGAGAGTCAAGAGCACAAAGAAGTTCAAGAAGCAGAAACGGGGCCACTGCGGGAAATGCTGCTCAGAGTTCAAGTCACAAAAGAGGGAGAAAGCGGATGAGTTCCACAATTTATGTGGGAGGAGTCTTCCATCAAGATTGTGCTGATGGATTGGATGCCCTTAGCCATGTCACTCCAGCCTCCTCCTCTTTCTCTGCCTCCCGCATACTTCTGGGCCATCATCTCACAAAAAACAATCAAGGAAAAGCAAGCATTTCTAGTTTGCGATCCTTTCTCTGCCTTTAATTTTTCTCTTCTACTGCCTCTTTTTTCACAAAGTTGCCAATAAAATTCAGCTTAGATTCTTCCTTCAAAAATCTCCAGCAGCTTTCCTTTGTCTGAGATTAAATTAAAAATTCCACCTTTAAAGCTCAGCTTTAATGCATCTGACCCATCAAATGGTCTCTGATTGCCCCTGCAGAATTATTCATTCTTCTGCTGTCTCCGTAGTACATTGCTTGTGCCTGCACATAGAACTCTTAAAATTCTGCCTTGGGGTGTTTATATTTCACTTCCCTCCCTTACGCTGAAAACGTCTAGAGAAGAATTACTAAAACCTGGGCTGAAGCAACAGCAAAACAACACAAAACAAAAAAGCAGTAGCAAGAGCACCAGGTCAAAAACCATGCCTGGAATTTAAGTGCTGAGAATTTTCCAGGGACAATATGTAGCCCTTTAAATAGATCACTTTATTTAATATTTCTTGATTTTGTGGGGCAAGTGCCAGGATTATTCCAACTTTACAGATGAAGGGGCTGAGGCAGAGAAAGGTAAGTCGTGTGTCTGAGATCAAATGGCGACTGCGTATAGAGCACATGTACCCAGGACAGGATGTGAAGTTAATCTTTTCCCCCAAGTTGATGGGGGTCTTCCCTGTGGTGATGCATAGGAACAATCAGTGGACTTATTTTCAGAAAGACCAGAGTCGCTTAACTTCATTATTATGAATTTCTGCTGAAGAGCTTCTGTGGCTTCCAAATCAATCCAAAGTTACTGCCTAGTCTGTTTTCTAGACAGTGTATACACTGTGGGCGAGAGAGTTTTCAATTTGCCAGGGTCCACATGCACCTCTAACTGAGGTCTGCTAATGAGGACAATTAATTACCAAGATCCAACCTACGTGTGTGCCCGGGGCATGGTGAATGAGGCTGACGTGGGTAGCCTGAAAAGGGGGAAAAAAAAATCAAAGCACCCACCAGATCACGGGGCAAGAGGAGAGAGAACTTTGGGAGCACTTGCCTTAAGGACCCCTTGACACAGCACAGGAGGAAAAGCAGGTGGGCCTGGCCAATTTCCTATTGCCCAATGAAAGGATATTTCATTCCTAATTATGGGCGAGCTATTTTTGTCATGTTCCCCTACAGGGTCACTGCCTCTAATCCTGCACTTATTAATTTGGGAAGCATTTTGGAAAATACTTGAGATTAAGACTGATGGGTGCTATTTTAAACTCTACTCCAAAGAGAGAGGCTGAAATAAGCAAGTCAGTGCATCCTTTGGTAAGTTGACAGGCGGTGAATTGCAGCAAAAGAAATTAAGCTCCAGGCCAAAATTAAGTCCTTTAAAGCATAGCTTTATAATCATTTCCATGGCTGTGAAACCTGGTTGTGTTAGCACAAGGACATTTAGTTTCTTGAGAAATTTTGTTCGAATGCCTCTGAATTAGGATACCATTCAGTGAAGAGCTGTAATGGTTTGTCTGTTTTTAGAAAAACATTTACACTTCCCTTTTCCTTTCCTCGGTCTGGGTCTTCTTCACCTCATACCTAGGTTATGATAGTCTTTGAATGAACATCTTTGATGGTCATTCCTAGATCTATCCTATTCCACAAGGTGTGACCAGTCAATCCTTTCTAAAACATCACGTGTACCATGTCACTCACTATCCCCTGCTGCAGAAGAATCCACGATGTCTCCCTGCCGTCCACTGAGCCAATTCCGTATCATTCAACTTGACATTCAACTGGCCCCACCCTTTGTGTTCAGTCTGAAAGGAAACCCCCTCAGTCCTGCTGATTCCAAATTCCTCATCACGAGACATACATACGAGGCTTTTCTTCTTACCTATTCTTTCTCAATCCCTATTTTTTGTTTCTCAATGTCTAGCACAAAAATGACTCCCTTAATGAAGCTCTCTCCCAAATAACTCCCTGCCCTTTTATTTAGCGACCTATTAATTCAACACCTGTTTCAACGCAGCACAGAATGCAAGTTTCTAACAACCTTAACTAATTGCCTTTACAAACGTGCTCGATTTCTTTCATGTGCATGTATTGTCTTCTCAATTTAATAAATTCCTCGAGGGAGCACATGGCTTGTTGTTGTTGTTGTAATGTGACTCCCCATCCTCGAATACAGTGTTAGGCAAGCAGAAGGAACTTAATAACTATGTGTAGAAGGAAGTAAAAAAAAAAAAAAAAAGAAAGAAAAAAATTCTAGAGCACGCCAGACAGACTAAGAAGTTATAAAGCAAGATCTGGTTTTGACCATAGCGCCTATCAACCGTGTGGTGTTGAGTAAATCGTTTAACTCCTCTAAGACCCGGTTTACAAATTTAGAAGCCAAGAGTAATAACAGTACCTTCCACTCTTACTGCAAAAGCCCGATGTGAAGAAGGAAGGAAACGATGTATGTCAAAGTGTTTTCTTTTCAAAGGAAGACATTTCTATGTTTAATTATATTTCCACACACAGTGTGGAAACCAACCTTCCTCCATCCTGGAGTTGTTTTTTTTTTTTTTTTGAGATTGATTTTTACTCGGTTGATACAGTGAACAAGGGCAAACAAATGACACAAAACAATATAAAAAATGATTTACAATTTGACCAAACAAAAGACTTATACATGAGGGCCCAGAGTAGCTTTATTCATTATAACTCAAAATTGAAAATGAACTAAAACATCTATCAAAAGGTTCATAAATACGTAAACTGTGGCATATTCATCCAATGAAATAGTACTTGGGAATAAAAAATGAATGAGTTAAGAGGAATGGATCTCAAAAGGGTCACGCCAAGCAAAAGAAGCCAGATTCCAAAAAGTACATGATACATAGCTCCATTTAGATGGAAGTCTAGAAAAGGCAAATCTGATCTCTATTATGAGCCAAGCAGAACAGTGGTCACCTGGTGCCAAAGGTGGGAGCAGAGATGGACTGGGATGGAGCACAAGGACCTCTCTGTAGCAAATGAAACATTTTGTCTTGATTGTCATGGTGATAACCTGGCTATACATGTATTTGTCAAAAGTTATCGATCTCTAGCTTAAATAGGTGCATTTATTGTATGTAAATTTTACCTTAATAACATTTTAAAAAATTGTGTTTGAAATTGGTATGTGACTTCACAGTAGTTCCTGCAGAGAAATAAAGATTAATGTGAATACTACATATGGCCTTATTTTACAAATGGGAGAAAAAAATGAATTACTTCCTCTTTCAAGGAACACTGTGGATTTTAGCCAGTCGGTCGCTACTTTGGCAGAGAAGAAAGCAAAGTTAGATGGAATTTGTTCATCGGCCTTTGAGATCTAGCCCATCTGACAAAATTAGATGCATTACTTTCTTTTTATTATTGGTGAATTAAAACCTCTCTCTCTCTCTTTTTTTCCTTCCAGGATTCAGAGGAGAACATTACCTCATTGAAAACAGGTCAGATTTCCACAGTCCACAAAGTGACCAACCCCCACACTGTAGAATTTGCATTTCCAGACTCTCAAAAAATCAGCAAAAGCTGACAACCGTACAGCTTCTGTACTCTCCAATTATCTCCTTTCAGAGCCAGAACACACAAACACTTTCTTGCATTTAATTAAGTATTGCAGTTCCAGATTATCTTTGATTAATGAAGAGCAATACAGCGTATAGCTAGAATTATGTGATTATTTCACAATTGATCTTTAATTATTCCATCTGATAATAATTTCACTAATTTTTCATAATGTTCTCATCTAGCTTCTTATAAATGAGCTATAACAATTAATAATTTTCATTAATTTTCCTTGAAAATGATGTGAAGTTTCAGATAGAACTCTTAACCTTCAAAAACTGTTTTTGAACATTTAATTAAAGGATAAGCTGCACTATCATATGGAAAAACCGCATGATTTCTGCAGCGATAACAAGTCAAGTCAACACTCCAATGTTTCCCTCTCTTTTTTGTTGTTGGTACTTGGGTGATTGGTATTTTTTTCTATCTCCCAACCTGCATTCTTAGTGGCTGGATTTCAGAGCCAGATGGATGTTGACTTTATGCCCATTTGACCCTTTCTATATGATTTTGGTCAATTTACTTAACCTCTCCAAACTACCGCAGGGTGTTAATAAGTTGGAAGTTAGAGCTTTCACTGAGAATTAGGTGGTGCGTTAAGACATGGGATTGGATGAGGAAGCCTAGGGCAAGTCTGGAGGTGGAAGAACCGAGGTCAGAGCCTTGAGGCTCTTCATTTCTAGTCAAGCAGGGCAGAGGGACTGGCAGGGAGACAGAGAAGGAGCCAGCTGTGAGGCTGGAGGAAGCCCAGAGGATACCGTAAGAGGCAAAAGAAGGAAGAGTTTCAAGAAGTTTACCGTGCACTAAATAAATTCTCTTAACATTCGGCATTCAATTTAACCCTTACAGCAGCCCTCTGAAGTGCATGTATTGTCATCCGTATTTTAAAAAAGTGGACAAGGAAGTAGACCAAGGCCATCCAGCTAATGAAAACAGTTAAGACTTCAATCTAAAATGTCCTGATTGAGAACCAATGTGTATGCATTTATTAAATGGAAACTTCCTCTTGCTTATTTACTAGTTATAAACACTTAGGTGTTAGCCTTCCTGGCTGCCATCTGTCGCTATATAGATTGAGTTATGAGTGCATGGCCCTGACACGGCCTAGGCAGGCAACAGCAAGGTGACCTGGGCACTGTTTGACTACAGAACCTAATCTAGCAACTGGGTTTTGGGAGACTGTTTGGACCACTGGAGATGATGAAGGGACATGGCAGGACTAATGACTACTGACGAACTTACACCTTTGTGCTGAGAATTTCATCCTAACTCCTTATATTTAGAAGGCATGACTTCAAAGTTGTTGGAAAATATATTGCCATTCATCACTGTTTAGAAACTCATGTATTGCTTCCAAATACATTTTAAGCAAAGACATCTGCCATTTATTAAGGATGTATAAACCAGACATTGTGCTAAATATTCAATACCCATTCAACACTGTGAGATAGGCATTTTTATTTATTCCCATTTTCTATGTGGAACCCCCCCCCCGAGATTTAGAGAGTCAGAGTAACTTGCTGAAGGTCACAGGACTTGGAAATGCAAAACCAGGACTGCAACTCTGAAACTTATTCCAGATTTAAGTCTATAAAGGATGTTAGAATGGATTACTGACTTGAGGAGCCAGAGACTGGCTTACTGGGCATCACAGGTTGTCAATAACTGAATGTTCCCAAGAAGTTAACAATTCAGGGAACCAAATTTTAAAACTGTTCATTGTTGAGGAGTAGAACTCTTCCTAAAATTGTTGCATGCCCTCCTGCCTTCTTTGGTACTGAACACTAGATAAGGGTTTACATTTTCTTGACAGCATAAGGCATTCATTACAATTATCATTCATGGTCCTGTTTCACAGGTTTTTAATACTTAGTGGGTTGCAGAGTTAAATGAAGAAAAACTCTATACTAAGAGTTTCATTTCTTGAAAAGATCCTTTCAGTGTATCGGCTCACTTTATTTTGGATGTTTGCATCTTTCTTAAAAAGACTGAGAAAACAGTATTCACATATCAGACTTCTGAGAAGACAATACAGCCAACTTTGTACAAAACATATTAGGGAATGAGTCTAAGCTCAAAATACTGACTTCCCAGGGGTTTTTTTTTTTCTTCTTCTTCTCTAGAAAATGAGCTTGTTCCATGGTGCCCTCCTTTTTCTTTGTCTTATCAACCAGAGTCAGGGCACAGTGTAGGATTCCTGCATTAGTAACACGAGGGGTAAAATGCCTCTCCTTGTAAGTCTACACCTGTATGTCTTTCAGACTCACTCACAGTGAATACACGGGTGTGGATGGAGTATCGAAAATCTAGCACCATCAGGAGAATTTTTAAGAAGGAATAATTCAGAACCTGCATATTGTTTTTAACTAGAAGTTGATAACATAGAACAAGAATGTACATTAACAATTTTTAAAAAAGGACTCTTGGATATTCAAGGAGATCAGAGTATAAGAAACACAGTTATCTAACCTTTAAAGTCACAAAGGGCTTCAATATTCACACACTATGGTACCTGAATGTTTTGATTAAGGTGCTGGTGCTATGGGTAGATTGAATGTAAGCCAAAAATTAATACCTATAAAGAAGGATTAAAGAAAGAAGTGCAGGACACCATCTCTGCTCCCTCATAGCAAACTTTTCCTTTGTGTGACAGATCAGCTTACTCTCTTCAGGTCAGTCCACCCTTATGAAAGGATCGCTTCTTGAATGCACTGAAAGATCGATGAATTAGCCAGGAAAGTATATTCTAACTCACTCTGTTAAATATTTGGCATATTAGAAAGCTCAGGGATAATGATAACTCCCAATTACTTATCTTTTTATGGAAGTCTAAGGTTTATGAAAGATTAAGTGAGGTTCAGTGTTCCATGGTGCCCCTTTTCTTTGTCTTATCAGCATCCTTCTCTACTCTTCAGACTGGCAAGCTCCTTTGCCCCTCCAGGGCAACTTCTGTTATCTGTCGCCTCTCTTTTCTGTCCATTCTTTAGCCATCTCCATTTCTGTAGTTCTCCCTTGATTCTCCCATGACTCTCAACTTTCTGGCTGAGCAACTTGATTTTCATAGCAGCTAGGGCATGCTCCCATGCTCTCCCTTTCACCTAAACAATAGCATTTTACTTCTAACCATTGGATATTTGGACCTCTGACCTATTGGATCACCCAACTGGAAAGCCATGCCACACACTGACAGAGAGCTCAAGCCATGGAATCAGATTAAATCTTGACTCCACCATTTCTAGCTGGATGACCTAAGTTGAGTTCCTTAAGGTCTCTGAGACTCAGTTTCCTCATCTGGAAAATGGGAAGAACAATTACACCCCACATCCCATAGGGTTGCTGTGATAGTTAAATAAAATAATACAGACCAAAGCACTGAGAACAGTGGCATGGTAAGCACTCAATCAACCATAACTATTTTAAAAAAATTACTGTATTCTGCTCAAGACTTGCTTTCTTTTTCTTTTTTTCTTGTGTAAGGGGTAATTTTTAAAAGACAACCATTTGTAGATTTTTCTTTTCTAATGATGCCTGATACCAAATCTTATACATACTCAGAGTGTATAAGTTTCACAATGATTTTTGCCAATATGTCTTAGTTTTAACCTATAGATGTCTTCAAAGAACAATGAATGTGCACACGTGCACACACATACTCATTGCCTATTGGCTGTTCTAGGTCAGCAGATGGAACCCTCTTATTTTAAGTTAGACCGGGCATATTCATCTGTAAAGATGGTAAGCTGGTTGATATAATAAGAAAGAGATCCATTTAGAGTAATATTTAGAGCACAGCGAACTTAAATTCATTTTTGTTCCTATGCCATAAAAAATTCCATCTGCCATTTATTAATATTGAGGAATTTGATTACAACTTACACTTTGTGCAAATGAATGGTATTAAAAAAAAATGCAATCCTTCGTAAGTGCTAAAAATGAACTAGGGGCCAAGACATATCAGGAAAAGAAAGCAGCATGGGGTAATTCCACTGAGTGGCTTAAAAGCTCGTATTGTACTACTTGCCATGTAAGGAAGGGGAAGGCTCCTGCCAAACACATCACTGAAATAAGAATTGTTTAAACTACAAAAAGCATGACAGCTCCATGCAAATATCTTAAAGGCTCAAGGTCACTTACAAAGGAGAACCAGGTGGTGAAACCTTGGAGTGGTAAAATCATAGCCCTATCTTAACTCTAGCTACCCTCAGAGGAGAAACATTTTACCATTTTCAAAAACAGAGATTTCCTTCGGCATGTGGATTAGTGCAAAATTTCAGAAAACAGAAGCTTAAGAATTTTCTCCTGGTTAGTCTGGCTCTTTCTACTCTGATTACCTTCCTGGTGCTTTCCATCAGAACCACTTTTGCATCAGAATAATTCATAGTCTAAGACCCAAAATAAATAAATACCACAAAATCAGAATCTTCATAGGACTGGGTCCAGCTGTGTCCAGTTTCAAGACATTCCCCAGGTGTTTCTACCTCTTTTAAAGGTCACTGTTCTAATCAAATCAATTCTACACGTAAGGGAAATAAGGTTCAGAAAGCTGATGGCACGGAGAATTAAAATTCTTTGGTCACCTACATACTACACGGAGAGTCAAAAATGGAACAGTGACAAGGAGCACAGGAGCAAATTCCACTGCCAGTAATTACAGCCTCTGTTTCCCTAAGAAAGTTAACCTTTTTCTGCCTTAGTTTCCCCCATCTGAGCAGGGGATTATAATATTACTCAGCATGTAAAATTGTTAGCTGAGTTAAAACTTACACAGTGAAAAAAGCAGAGCCCAGCGAAGAGAGAGCACTCAATAAAACAAGAGCTGAATTTACTACGTGACAATCCTTTACCAAGATTTTATGTGTTATATTATTTAAGTCTCCATCAATCCTGAGTAAGGCCATGTTATTCCACTTCACAGACAGAAAAACAGATTCAGAAATAATACGTAGCTTACCAGAGTCCACCCACCAGTGAGCAACTGTGTACCCTTTCTACATTCCTGCATGACTCTAAAAAGCCAATTCCATGATGCAGCAGTTATCTCCTTGACCCTGTGAAAAGCACGATGGGTTTAAACTTGTTTTTTTTTTTTTTTGGCATTTGAAGAAATGAAAATGAACCAAAGTCTTTTAAAAATTACAGTGCAACTTTCTTCCTCTGCAAACTAGAATGACTCATTTTATACTTTTTGCATTTGATTTTTAAAGTGATAACACTGAAACAAACGTATCTGAAAGGACCATGCTCTCCTGGGCACATATAAATGTCCCTGGCATGAATTGCACGCGTAACTGGGATTATTTTGGAGAAGAGGAGAAGGTAAAAAGAACAAAAACAAAAAAACAAAAACAAACCCACATGTGTAATAAATGTATTGCTAACTGTGTCTAGGTGAAATTCTGTAAGATTGTTTTGAGCTTCCATTGGATGCTAGTTCCTGTACATACTAAGAAAACTGCCAGACCACACGTCACCCATCCAACCTAAAACGGACCACGATGGTGGATGAAGCTTCAGAGATTGTTCCTTTGCATCAATGCTCCCTGACTTGCCTTCTACCACGTTACTTCCTTCTTACCTATTAAAAAACTCCAAAGACAGTGGGTCTACAGGTGAAACCATGTGAGAATTTTATCAAAAGAAAGTCAAGACTAGCAGTGCATGAAATTCTTACATCCAAACTGGAGTCTAAAGGGCGGTCTCATCCAGTAGAAACAAGCCACTCATGCAAACCATCTGTAGAATAACCACACGGCAGACCCAGTGGTGGCTTCGCAGTTGCCAACAAAACAAGCTTAGAAGCCTCCCTAGGAGACAAATGCTTCTGAAAAATTTCTTCCACTGCTTAGCATATGGGTCTGTGATTGCTGCCCAAACAAAAGGATAAAGCAAGGAAGGACAGAGCTACAGCTGAAAAAATGTTTTTTTCTTTCTTTCTTCTTCCTTTTATTATAATAAAGAGATGCTTTCCTTTTCATTTCTTTTTCTTTTTTCAGAACCCCCAGAAAGGTGCTCAGTCTTCCTGACCAATGTTAAGGTTTAACGGCATTTTCTCCAGCGCTCAGGGAAACTGGATTTATTCAAGAAGATGCGGGGACTTGCTTGTTTTAAATTTCAGCAGCGTGATATCTTCCCCTGCTGAAGGAGATAGTGAAGGCCAAAAGATGAGCTGGCAAATCATTTTTTCATTTAAGTCTCTTTGCATTCTCTCTACTCTACAACTTGATACCAAGGCAGCTTTCCCTCTCCTCTTTGTGTGGGGCTGTGGAATAGTGAAACCAGAAGGTCTAGTCTGCAGGGCAGAGCAGCATCCCACGTCACCCTGCCGTGCTCCCTGTGGCTGACGGGGTAGAGGAAATCACAAGCTTGGAAGGGCATTTGAATGGAACCTCCTTGGCCAGAGGCACTGAGAAGATGGGAAGCTACACTGGCAGGAAGGAACAATGTTAACAATTATTTATTTAAGCTTCTCCCAGGTCACACCCTTTTTCTTTTTCCTCTCCCTCTGAATTAAAAAAATACTCATATACACATACAATATTTAGACAAAAAAAGGCAAGAGAGGAAAAGAAAATCTACTTCTCCCTAATTTCCAATGCAACAAAAGACAATGTGTCCAGAAGTGCAAAATCTCTTTTAATGACCTCGCCTCGTCTTGCCAAATGGTACTCAATGAATCACAATTAACTGGGCTCCTAATAAACTCCAGTGGGAAAAAAAATCAGGCATCACGTGGTGAATCATTCAGAATCTACATGAAACAAGCAAAAGGGAGCCCAAAGACTCAACATTTTAAAATGGGTACATTATTGCTTAAACATTGCAACAAAATAAACTGATTTTAAAAGTGAAATGTATCTCTCCCACCAGAAGCAACAGAAACAGTGGAGTTCAAGCAGTAACGTGACAGATAAGGAAGCAACATGAAAAATGAGCAGTATATCACAACCTCCAGTGAATGGAGAACATTCCATTATATGGAGTTCTGTACTATAGGTCAGGACTGGCATAGTGTAGACTTAGTCTACTCAAGTGACCACGTCCATCATTAGACAGATGCTCCAAAGGGAGGTGGGGAGTTTTAGAGAGAAGGGAGGTTGGGGGATACAGAGCAAGTGCATCTCACCATTTCCTCCTTTTCTGGTTCCCAAAATAAGACTTACAAATGTGAGCTAACTAAAGAATGAAACGAGATAATACACAATTAGGTGCAAAATTATATTAGACACTCCAACTATAGTATTGGCATTAATGGTGAAGAAAAAAAATGAATGGGTCTAGAGTTCTTGGGAAAACCCTATTGAGAAGAATCCGGAGGTTCTGACAGAATTAAGTGAAGAAAAGTTAGGGCAATAATTTTCAGATAAGAGAAAGCTCAGGAGCAAAGACATATTAGTCAGAATAAGCCAACTGCGAGTAGGATAAATTAAAACAGGGAGAAGAGAAGTGTATGGCAGACAGGAAGCAGAATTTTTTTAAAAATTAGAATAGTCAGTTGATCAGACAGTTGGAATAAAGTTGTTTCACCTGGACTTTACCCAGAAGGTCCTCTGAAGCCTTTTAAATATATCATCAGTATTATTGCTAGTAACAACTTTCTGTTCATTGAGTCATCCTTCAGGGACAGGCACTGTCTGAGCATTTTACATGCATTATTTTACATCATCTTCATGGCAACCCTATATGGCAGGAGTCGTCATTGTTTCCACATTAAGATGAAGTCTTGCAAAACCAAAGAATTTTGGAAAATTCCCCCTGGTCCTGCAGTAGAATTTGAATCAAAGCTTTTTCACCTCAGAACTTGAGAGTGGAGAGATGAACGCTAGTGTTTTCCACATCAGCAGTAATTACTGAGTGCATATTAGATAACGAAGTTCTTAACGTTACGTATGAGAGGTGTGTTATCTGATTTCCCAAAGAGGAGGCATGTCCTAATTCTCGAGTTTCTATCAGATCAAGACCATGTTGTTTGCTTCACTTACTCATCAAATAGCACATCCCCCTGCAAGGAGGTGCTCCCTCTCACATGCATGCGGGTATGCACCCCCGCACACACACACACAGACAGACACACACACAATTAAACAAACTCATGTCCAGAGAAGCAAGATCACCTCTACCCAGGGTCATACACACCCATGGTAGAGCTCGGATCCATAACCAAATCAATCTCTTTCCTACACAAGGGGTTGGCAGATGCTAGCCCGCAAGCCAAATCTGGCCCATAGCCTGTTTCTGTATGGCTCATGAGCTAAGAATGTTTTTTATATTTTTAAATGGTTGGGGGAAAATAAAATCAAAGGAAGAGTATTTCAGGAGACATGAAAATCATATGAAATTCCAATTACTGTGCCCATAAATACAGTCTTATTGGAACACCATGCACATTTGTTTGGGTATTGTCTGTGGCTGCTTTCATACGACAATAGCAGAGTTGAGTAGTTGCAACAGAGACTGTCCGGTCTGCCAAGCCTGAAATACCTACCATTTGGCTCTTCAGAGAGAAACCTTTCTTGACCCTGTCCTGAATCATGACCTTTCCACTCTGTCACCCTGCCTTTCGTTCTGCTCTCCTATCTCTACAATAGACACGTCTGACAGAGCTAAGCTAGGGGATAAGAACATCGCAAAAAGTAAGGAACATTTCTCCATCACGTTTAACTTCTGATTTGTGGTAACTAGCATACTGAAGGCTATTTATTTCCTCCTAGTCTGTGGACCTGACATGCAGGTGCAGAATGACAGAAAGAAAATATACTATAGGAGCATCTGATGAAGATAATTCTGGGGAAGAAAGAGAAGTAAAGTGGGTCAGAGGCAAGCAGGTAACTTGAAGGATGGTTTCTGTGATTCAGGCATCGGGTGTCAAGTCTCAATCTGCTGGGATATTTGTGAAATGATAGTGACACCCCTCATCTGAGCCAAGCAACTAACTGCTTCTCTGGAAGGATATTCGGGAAAAATAAAAATAAGAGGGTCTGGTATTATGTTTTAAGTGGTCTTTGTCACTGAGAACTATACATTTGCCTACCCAGGTTTCAAACCACGAGCCACTTACGAGGCTATTTCAACCGAATATGGCAGCTGTTCAGCTACTCACGTTAACCCAGACACTAAGAGGACCATTCTCTGAAATCCTCCAGCTTCACATGCTGCATCTCTTATGCAAACGTGACTCAGAGCTATGCACTGCAAGACGCTTCACTCGAGGGGTTTACGCCTTGGTGTGTGGAGACAATCTCTCCGACAAGATGTCAATCTTCAGCCACTGATACGTGTAATCAGCGCTTGTGTCCCCTGTGAACCACAGTCTCCAAAATTAAGGCAGAGACCGGACAAAGCATGTAAATCATCGCTGCATGGGGAGCGAAAAGCAAGGTTTAACATCCAAGGCACGAATCACCAACTAGGGGTTCCAGAGTGTCAGACTCTAGCCTGCAACCTTTTATAGGTGGCAACTCCTAGCGACAATGACAGCAACAATACCTTCAAAGAAAACACTGCTGCCTGGTGTTTAAGGATTTTATTCTGGGGAAAAAAAAAGACAAAACTCTCTCTCTTATTTTTTTTTGAGCTAACGTGTCACAATGTCAAGGTTGTGTCAACCATAAAGGTGATATGCAGAAATGACAATATTTACTAACATAAAAATAAGTGTGCTTCCCCCTAAACTGCAGTTTGCTTAACCTCATTTTTTAAAAATATATTGCCTAAAGCAGACAGTAAGAAAATTTGGGCATCATCGGTTGTCCGCATTTGAGCACCACTATCTAAAAAAGCACACACCAAAAGCTTTTAAGAAGGTGCTGTGCGATGCTTTTTCATTAGGGTCAGTCTGTCAGGTAATTATCCCCTGAGAGCACTGGGACTATAGTTTTTCTTTTTTTTTTTCCATGCTAGAGAAAGCCAAGGGAACTGTCCCATGTCCAACCCCACTTTTTGGTTCTAAGGGGAGTTTTTCTGGGGTCAGCTCATGCCCCAGCTTCTCTGTGGGTTTGAGAGTCCAAATGTTCTTCCTCATCGGGTCACCACTTTTTATTCCAAGATTCCTACTGAGCACAGTCAAAAGACCACCCTCCACAGAGGTTCACAGGAAGTAGTGAAGTCGATTTTAGAAGAAAGGGACCTTGGGGTCTTGCGTTTGTTTGAAAAGGGCCAGGGATAATACATAAGACATCGTCAAACAAACACGGTTACAATAGGACTTCCTCCATCTGGTTCACTTATCCCTGTGGCCACACTGAAAGCAACCGGGAAGTCATTTACACGTAGATTTATGCACAGATTGGATAAGTAGTATTTCCTATATCTAAGTAGGATAATTTGTCAAATGTTTAGAGATGCTGTGATTAACAAAAGAGTTTCATTGAAAAGTGATAGATTCATAGTAATTTTTTTTTTGCCTTTGTGTATTTCTTAAACAAACAGTAACCTGAAAAGTACAACCACAAGACTCTGAAGATCTGAGACAAATTTTGGCATTTTAAGAAGGTACTTGTACTCAAAGACCTTGGGAATAACATGCCTGAGACTTTAGGGGGGAAAAAATGTCTGAAAACTCAGAGGGAAAAAAAAAAACAAAACCTGTTATTCCATGGTGAGTGATGCAAAGAACAAATGAAATTTGTCCTCTAAACTAGTTAAGCTTCTATAGTGAATTAATAACCAGATGGTTTTAGAAAAGAGATCACTGTGAACCAGCATACATTTACTACAAACAAACAAATCTAATTTCCTGTGACAAAAGGGTTACTAGACTGATCAGCATACAAAGTACTGTAGAGAGTCTATATATAACTTTCAATAAAACAGATGACAGAGATTCCCACGATATTCTTGTCACCAGAGGAGAATGTGGACTAGGTAATAATACGGTGCCTCAGCTGGAGCACTTGGCAAATGTCAGAAACCTAATGTGAACTGGCTGAAGCCAAAGAGTTCACATTCCGGCTTATGTAACAGCACAGTCTAGACCTGGCTTTGACTCCAGAGCAGCTCAATGTGTGTTTGGTCTCTTTGTTTTTCTCTCTGGGCTCCACTTTTATCTGTCACTTGAATGGACCTCTTAACAAGGACCTCTCCGTGGGGAGACTCCTAGAAACGCCAGCCTTAAGCCTTCCCAGTTTCAATCCCTGCAGGAGAGTCTCTCTTCCCAACAACCCTACAAAAGGCCAAAGATTGAATCTCATTAGAAAGACTTGGATTATCTTCCCCGTTCTGGAGCCAGCATCAGTTCACATTCTCATTGACCCAGTTTGGTCACAGGACACCCTGAGAACCAGGGATAGACTGAGCCCTCAAAATGGTAGAAAGTGAAAATGGCACAAGAATGGTTCTCAAGGAAATGCATCACCAGAGAAAGGAGAAATGGGTATCAGGCAGCATGAACAACTGTCTACTACACACTGTTAGGTATTGGCAGGTTTTATTTATGTATCAGTGTATCAACTTAGAGAAGTCTCTGATGCATAACCCAGGCTTTTATTTTTGTATCTTTGTCTTATGCTTTACTGAAGTCACTGAATGATGTTTATCATATTTTCAGTGGATACAAATGTTTATTCAACATGTTGGATGCCTTAAGTATGATTCATGTTAGACCCATGGGCCAAAATCAAGATGACAGAATTTTACATTCTAAAGTAGAAGGTATGGGGTTGCTGTTTTAAAGTCAATTGTACAAGTAGAGGGGAGGGGAAAGCTGATATGACAGAAGCACATTTTTAAAAGACAAAGAGGTTTGGGTTAACCACAAGCTCAAAATGAGCCCGCCAAAGCCATCTTTTAGGCTGCAGTATCACAAAGAACTCAGATCAAGCTCAGTAATAGTTTCTCTGTTTTTGTGAGGTCAGATCAGACCTAGAAGTTATATAGCATTCTGGATATTCTGTTTTAGTTCTAGGTGATCTCCTCTTTTCTGCTTAACACGGTTCACAATTATGTATCTGTGTTGTTCTTCAGTTCCAGTTTATCTGCGCCTTCTTGAACATAAATTCCTTGAGGATAAGATGAGATGATGTGTATGTGTGTGTGTTTTACCATTGGGTCACCATATGAAAGCATCAATAAACATGCTTTGTGAGAAAAAAAAAATAAACCTGAAAATGCCCTGATGAAGATGAGGAATCTGGAAGAGATTTGGGAACTCGTTCATGAAAAGAAGAGATGAGATAACAGACATGCTGAGCTTGGAGAAGGATGCTGAAATAATATGGTGTCTGCCTTTAATTTTTGAAAGACCTTTGGATGAGCAAGTAGTGCTTATACAATAGTTCCGTCTCCTTTTCTTTAGCCACTCAAATAGAGCTTAGATGAACATCTCTTAAGGATGTCTTACAAGGAGTTTCAATTGGGTGGGAGGGGAGATGACTACGTTGTAAGATTCCTTGTAATTCTGAAAGGATAAGGTATTCTAATTCTACAAAGACTACCAAACTCCTGGGAACCTTAGTGCCTTGTCCAGTCATGTCAAATTAGTACCATTCTTGGGGACCAGGTTGTACTGAGCCACGCAAAAGCCAGCAACTCACCTGTCTGTGCCAAAGGTTATAACTGATGGCAGGTTTGTCTGCAGTGATATGCAACAGAGCCGCATTTCTCTTAACTATGTAGGAATGAGGCCATCACAACTTGGGACCATATGGAAAGGAAGCATCAGGTTGATACACAGCATATACAAGTCAAATTCCAACTTCATTTTTCTTCCTCTCTTCCTTCCCAAGAATAGAGTTTTAAAACACCTTTGGAAATACGTGAGCCATTGTCTGGCATTTGGAGAACTTTTTCATGCATCCATATATATTTAGAATTTCGTATGGCTCGAGGTAATTATTTATGTAACGAGTCTTATATTTGCATGTAGGCTGAAGTATATATAAATGTATACGGAAATGCAAATTTTTAATTATTTATACTGTGAATAGAACTAGGCTTTGGTATCCTCTACATATTCCAAAGAAGACAACTCTAATATTTCATTCAGATTCCCCTCCCTTTCGAAGTCCTACATCGACTCTTCTTTAAAAATCTAGATCACACCCCTTCTACTTAAGCCCCACCATATTCACAGTTCTTACCCCATTATACTGTCTGACTATTTATTTGAGTATATAAATCCAGTTTCCTGTGGAGCATTACGTGCCGAACACTGTGCTACTACGTGCCGAACACTGTGCTACAAATGTTGTAAGTGATGGTAGAGATTTCCATTTGACTCCACGCAATGTGAGGCAGCTAGAGCACTCTACTCCCACGCAAATCCATAAAAAGCCCAACACGATCCTGGGCACACAATTTTTTGTTTGTTTAATATTTAGACTCACGGCTGAGCTCCTGGGGAGAAAAAAGATCCCCCTTTTCTGGTAATTTCCATCATTTCTTCAAATGCATCCATGGAAACCCCTGGGGCTTCAAGGCAGTGCTTAGATTCTTTAAAAAGTGTTTTTACAAAGGAATTCATCTATAATCAAAGCAGCAATAATGAGTCAACCTGGGAAACATGATAATTTCTCCTAAGGGTTAAGTTGTTTCAAATCAGAAGTCAAAATTATATTTATCCTAATGACAACCTTAAAAATGTAACACAGCATCCAATTTTTGCATAAAAATTACACATTTTAAATACCAAAAGCTTGATGTGAATTTTACACTCTGTTTATGTTAAACCAAAAAAGTGAACTTAAAAGTAATCATGTAAATTGAATGATAATAAGAGTTCTTTTATATTTTTAGACTACTTCAAATGAATAATTTAAAAGGCATCAAGCAAAATATTTTATTAACATAAAGTTAATGGTATATTTTTATAGTACCTGATTTTCAAAAATTTGCACTAAGACATTATCATAATCAGCTCATGTCAGTTGTGTGCCATTTTACATACACTATTTTTGAATAAAGTTAATGCACTCATTGGCGCAGAAGCTCAGTTTAAATCTCATTCCTGAACTACCACTGCTAGCCTTATTAAAATACTTTTAATTTGCCAACTTCTACGTAAATCTGAGGTGAAGATGGCTCTACTCATGGAAATGTAATTTCTGTCAGCAGTGTTTCTGATTCTATAACGAGGTCAAATAAAAAATTTGAGACATTTTTGTTCAAATAGGAGGGAAATCATAAGAATCGGCAGGTTACCCACCATGAAATAGAGCAGAAAGTATTTTTACTAGGAAATCACATCATGATACAAATAAAACTTTATGGTGGTTACTCTCCTATAAATTAGGTATTTATTCTTCTCCCATTACTGGGCCTTTTCTCAATGTGTTGGCTTAAACTGTAATATAAATCTGTAAATTACACGTGCCAAAGAGAATTGGCTTATTTTCAAATATGAATTTTCATGTACAATAATTTTACAGCAGATTATATTTGATATAAAATTGGGCAATTATTCAATAATGTCTCTTTTATGTGTTAAAAAGAACAGAATAAATATCCTTTGACACTGCAAACTGTTCTGCCCTCCTAATTGACATCTGGCCTACAATACTACAATTTGATGGATCTTATGGTAAAGGATGACACATACTTAACTTACAAAGTCAGTTTGAAATTTGATTTCTGATTATCAGTTCTCTTTTCTGTTAGTTAGTTTATCCAGCAAGTTTCACCATGAAATAATTTATTCCCTAAGTGAATCTCATTACAGATCCTCTAACTGATGGATATTAAACTGAACAAGCATCAGGTCCACTTTCTTGAGTACCCAAGAAGAAAAAAAAAGGGCTGTCTTACTGGAGAATCCTAAACACATTTGGGGTCAATTGCACTCAGTTATTTTTACGTAATTTTTTTGCTTTCTCTTTGTCTTCCACCCGGAGTGCTTCTCTGAGTGTCATATTCCATCCTTGATTTGCCCCAGCAAGTCTCACTGGTATTTTGTACTTGAATAAAAGGCTCAGAATAGTCTTTTAGAAGGCTTTAAATAAATAAATGGATGCGCGCCAAGAATGTATTTTTTTCATTGCTCCTGAGAATTTCTTTAAACTCCCATTGGTTGCCCATGAACAAAGAACATTTTTTTTTCTATTTCTCTAGATGTTTTAAACTTTGTTTTCTTAGCATCTATTTTCTTTCCCGTAGTGTGTGTGTTTTAGTCGAATAGTGCTTTTGAGTGCCCAGGCACTGCTGTGATAAGTGCCACAAAAATACTTAGGTGGAAAGATAGATTACTCAGAACTGGCTCCCATCCTCCTTTTTCCAAACAAAACTTCGAGTGACAGGAAAAAAAAAAAACCCACAAAAACCAAAATGCCACCCATTTATAAAAATCAATGGTGCTTTTGTATGCATAAGGAGTATGGAATTATGTCAAAAGGAGTGATAAAATCAATGACTGAGCCCTAGAAGATGGTCTTTTCTTTAGAAGAAAAACAGTTGAAAATTAAAAATAATAATAATAATTAAAAAAGACGAAGCCTCAGAAGCAGGGTATTTCCCTGGGAATTTCACCCGCATAGGTTGTAAGTGATTGGATTCCTTCTTCTCTAAGCTTACAAGGAATTAAGAATAAATAGATTTCTCAAACACTATAAAATAAAATGCAGAGAAAGCAGGACCATAGCCACTAGATAAGCAACTGCAGACGCAGGGCTCTAGAAACAAACTCGGCATGTTTAATTACCCTTATCAAAAGACTTGGAACTTTGATAATATACTATGTAGAAATTGCTGGAACATTTGAGAATAGTCTGAATTAAAAATTCCACTTGATGGTGAGTTAAAATAAAATCGGAAAAGATGGGGAGGGCGAATACGGTGTCCCAAGCGCTTTCCCTCAGTACGTCAGTGTGTTTATAATCACCCAGTGCACATCTGAAGCCCCAGCGTGTTCAAATGATTAATTTCAAAAAGAAACAAAGCAAGAGGATTTTGGTATGTGCAGTCCAGTGGCCTACTTCAAAGATGCCATGAGCAGAGAACAGTTTGTGGTGGAAATTCTTTTCCTCTGGGGTTTCCCATTGCCATTCAATATTCAGGATGCTTTTCCCATGTTTTTCCTAGCATGGTATATACCCTTCTTCTCTAAAGAGCCCAGACATTATTTGGGGGAAAAAGAGAGGGGGACAGAGAGAGAAAGAGAGAGAGAGGGAGAGAGGGAGAGGGAGAGACGGGGGGAGAGGGGGAGGGGGAGAGAGAGAGAGAGAGAGGGATGACAGAAATCATTGGAGTTTCAGTTTCATGGAAACCATGTCACCTCGGGGAGCCAATGTTACGTCTTTTCTGAAGTGAACCCCATATGGGTAAAGTGCCTTGCATCATGTTTGTGTGCTCTGAAACCAAAGAGAAGCATTTTAATTAATTTCTGGTTCTCTCTGGCTTATTCCTGTCAACCACAGGCTATTTATGAAGCTGCTAATGGCTAGCCAGCTTATCCTAGAACTTCTCTATTCTTCCCAACTGGGTTTTAACGTTACACTGTATCCCCAAGCTTACCTGCAAAACTCTCAGTGTGTGTGTGTTTCTTTTTTTTTCTGTCACTGCATTATTATGTTAACGTGTTCAGACCTTGGGCTAGCTGCTTCTTTCCTGCATGACTCCTCTACTAGATTGTGAGCCTTAACTAAGTGGAACCCTCTATTCCTGGAAGCCCTGTCACTCGGAACTACTCATTGGCCCCACAATTCACTGATTATTTTCATGACTGTAGAATTGGAGGCTCTCCTTCTTCCTGAGATGCATTTTCCTCCTTTGTTCACCTGGGGGTTTCAACTGCCTTCTCTGGGAATTTGCCCCAGTTCCACCCCATCCCTGCTGACTTAGCAGGATGCAGTGTTTCAGTGAGTATGCTGTGGCAAACGCTCTACATACCTTCTATTCAGCACATACCACGGAATTATCTGTACTGTTCTCTCTCCTCCATTCCTTCAGCGTGCTGTTTTCTATGTCTTTATGTCCCAAGTATTGAGCAGAGTTCTTGGCATAAAAATAGATACTTGATAAATGTTTACTGCTCGCCTTTGCATCTTTCACATTGCCTTACATGACTCTGCTTCAAACAGACACCGAATAAGGTTGGCTAAACAGGATGACATATTTTCCTAAAAGAATCTTCCCAGTTATGGAATAAGCACGATGGAATAAACATATTGGGCTGTCATATAACAATCTCCTTTTCCCATGTGCCCACAGCAAGGCACCTAACCCAAGCAGAAACAATGAGAATTCCTTTGGCAAAAAAAAAAAAAAAAGATGAGGAAGGGAAGGTTAGAGAAAGACAGAGAACTCTCCATTGAGATTCTGCCTTTGGGTGACTGAACTTGTAGCCTGTAACTCTGATCTGCCAACAACTGTATTCAGTTGGGCAGACTGAGGAGACTGAAAGAGCTAACTTAGGGTTAGTTTTTAGAGAAGAGCAAAAAGGAAATGTGGAAGGGATAACTCTAGACAGTCTTTCTGCTGGTGGTTCCAGACACGTTTTAAGGGACTGGCTAAATTGCTTTCCTTGGGTTTTGTGAGATCTCCCTGAATCCTTAAAAAGAACTCTTCCTGCTCTACTGTATCTTGCTCAGTTTGGCTTGCTACTTATGACAGGAGGATTCCTAATTTTTTTCAGGAGAAGTTCCTAAGGATATAAAGATTCTCAGAGAAGATGACTGTCAGGATGGTTTGTATTACTCTTCTCACTGCCTAGATTCGTTCTCTATTGATGCTGTAACAAATTATCTCACGTTTAATGGCTTAAAACAACACAGATTCATTATTTGACAGTTCCAAAGGCCTAAAGTCTGAGACAGGTCTCAACAGGACCAAGTCACGGTATTAGTATGGCTGCATTCCTTTCTGAGGCCTCTAGGGGAGAACGCATTTCCTTGTCTTTTACAGCTCCCAGAGGCTGCCTTCATTCCTAGGCTCACAGTCTCCTTCCTCTGTATGAAAAAAAAAGGAAAGAAAAGAAAGGAAGAAAGAAAGGAAGGAAGGAAGAAAGGAAGAAAGAAAGAAAGAAAAAGAAAGAAAGAAAGAAGGAAATGAACTGATTTACAAACCAGAAATGCACTCAAAGAAAAAGCAAACAAACTATGATTACCAAAGGGGAAAGGGAAAGGGGCAGAGGGGTAAAGTAGGAGTTTGGGATTAACACATACACACTACTATCTATTAAAGAGATCAATGACAAGGATCTACAGCAGAGCACCGGGAACTGTATTCAACATTTTGTAGTCACCTATAATGGTAAAGAATCTGAAAAAAATATATATGTATGTGTAAATGAATCACTTTGCTGTGCATCTGAAACTAACGCAATATGTAAATCAACCATACTTCAATTTAAAAAAAGACATCAATAGTGGCTTGAATGCTTCACACACCATATCCCTCTGACCTCCTCCTCTGCCCAACTCTTCCATTTTTATGGACTGTGTGATTACACTGGGCCATTCCAGATAACCCTGGATAATATCCCCATCTCAAATTCCTTAATTTAATCTGCAAAGTACTATGTGTCATGCAAGGGAACATGGTCACAGATTCTGGGGATTAGAACACGGACCTTTTTTAAAGGGGAGGAATTATTCCACCTACTACCCATCAAGCCGTAAATTGTGATGACCTGCATTGTTATGTACCACAATCCCTGCCTCCAGAAAAACAAACAAATAAACGAAACTAGAGTGTAAGTTCCGTGAAAGCTTGATGTTTTTGTCTTGTTGACTGCCATTCCCTCCAGTGCCTACAACAGGACCTGGTACAGTATATGTGTTCAATAAATATCTGATAAAATAAATTTAATCAGTCCCCCTGTAAACTCTGGAGTTTTTTCCTACCTTTTATTAGAAAAGATTTACAGCAAGAGAACATCAATATGTGAATTCTGCTTTTTAAGGTTTCACCTCGTCAGAGGCTTCTAACGTCTATATGCAAGGGCTTTGGGTCAGGCAGACCTGATTTAAATCCTTTCCTCATTTCCTTGCATGAGACAGAAAATGCAAAACACCCAGCATAGTTTACCATGAACCAAACACTGTTCTAACTACTTAACATGCGTGTTCTCATTTTATCTTCGTAAAGGTGCTGCAAAGTGGAATCATGGAAGGCTTCCTCCATGGTGGGTAAAATAGGACACGAGCACGTCCTTCTGCCTTGTCTGCGGTAGACAGAATAATGCCTGACTCCAAAGATCCTCGTGTTCTAATCCCCAAATACAAGTTTCCTCTGCTCTCTGAAAGCAGAGTGTTCCTACAAAGATTTTCGTAAACTGAAATGGTGTAAAGCAAAGAAGTAATTACCTTAGGACACATCTTGCTAACTGATGCACAAAATAAATCAAGCTAAAGCACAGATGCTCACGGACCCCGTTCAAATCTGTGGTGGCTTGACGCTGAGATGCTGAGAGTAGTTCTCAGGAAAGGAGTTCAGTGAAAGCTATTTTCCTTTTCCACCTTTTTTTATTTTTTGTAAAAGTGAAAATTCCTCCTCAGATTTCTTTTAGTTCATGAAAACAGGCGCTAATGTAGGTCTTCCATAAAAGCAAAGTTGTGTAAGTTGGAGTTATGAAAAGCAGGGAATACGTACATGGCCCTGGAAACTGAATATGCTAAATTACATGGCAAAATAGAACAGTGGTTGTAGATCAAATGAAGGTGGATAATCAGCCGACCTTAAGACAGAGAAATTATCCTGTATTATGCATGTGGGACCAGTGTAATCACAAAGGTTCTTAAAAGTGGAAGAGGGATGCAGAAAAAAAAAAGTCATAAGAAGATGTTACAATGAAAGAATGGTCAGAGAAATAAAACGTTGCTGACTTTGAATTTGGAGGAAGGAGATCATGAGCCAAGGAATGTAGACAACTGTAGAATGTGGGAAGAGACAGACAATGGATTTACCCTCTAGAGACTCCTGAAAGAAATGCAGCCCTGTTGGCACCTTGATTTAATTCCAGAGAGACTCATGTTGGTATTTCTAACCTGCTGAACTATTAAAAAATAAATGTGTGTTGTTTTAAGCCACTCAGTTTGTAGTAACTTGTTATAGCAGCAAATCAAAAAACCTGTACTGAGCAATTTCTAATTTCCCTTGAGCAAATTTCACTGTATTTCTTTTATCGTTTTCCCCTCAATCTGCTCTCTCTCCTTCTTTCTTTCTCTTTATTCCTCACCACTGCTTTTTTGCCTCTTCCCATTCCAGGTTTGGGTACCCATCTTCAGGGAGTTGGGAAGAACAACCTTGTCTGCAAGTTCACTGATTTTTTTCAGGACCACGGACAGTGGTCTCATTTACTTAAGAAAACACAAATAAGCTATGCAATTATCTTGAAAACAATTTCATTTTGAAATTTATTTCTAAATTTTACTTTTATTCAAAACCCTTGTCTTCACACATGTCTTGATCCCGCAAGCCAAGCCCCTATGGCATCAGATATCTCATTATTAACTTATCAATTGTTTGAAGATTTTCATTAGCACCCTATGGTGCTAAGTAAATGAACATGCTTACTTTTTAATATTTTGATTTATACTCTTCTCAGGCTCACTTCCTGGCTTCTTATTTCTGGTCTTGTTCACAGTTTTGTCCTCAAAAAATAGTAGAAAATATGTGTAGACTGCAAATTAATGCTATTCAGCTTCAGCTGGACCACACCTGTGAGTCATTTATATCACTACATTATAACATTAAAAAATTTGCATGTCAAAATAAAACATATATATATTGAAATGGTCAAATAATAAATTTTTGTAAGGTTTGACCTACCTAGCTGATTTTAATTCCAAATAATATTTCCAGTAGAATTTTTCAAAACCATTTCACTACCATCAAATTAACAACCTCAAACTTGTATTTCCTTCCTGCATAAGTTATTTTATTTCTATTCACTGCACAGGTTGCCTGATCACAAGAAAGAAATTCACTCAATTTTTCATCTTACTTCTTCATAATCTGTTTTCCTCCTCACATCCACTTTTTCTCTGCTCTCAGAGGAGTTTCACTGGTCTCAAATCCAACAAGACCTACCCATACCTTTTATTCTCAAGTCCTAAAACCTCATCTGGAATACTGGTTCGTATTTATCCTTCAGACTCACCTTCATCACTTGACTATGTCCTTGATTTCTGCCTTCAAGTTTACTCAGATCTTCCTTTTAAAAATAAACTTGCCCTTGACACTGCTATTGCTTACTGAAATATCTGCCAACTTAAGGGGGAAAAAGATCCACATTCTCTACCTTCACTTTTCCTAACCCCACCTTAAATAGAGTTTCAGCTCTCACTGCTTAAAAGAAACCATTATCTCAAGGTTCACTGAAGATTCCTTAACTGACAGATTTGATGTCATTTTTCCCTTCTGAGTCATCCCTACCCTGGCCACCTCCACAACAGTTGTCTGTGTATCCATTCCTCAGTGCTACCACTCTTTTTTTCTCCACTCCTTGACTCTTCCTACTCCCAGATGAGACGGTCTCCACAACTTTGCTCTTCTTTTTATCACAGTGCTTTCTTTATATCAATTCCCAGCCTTTCCTCTTAGCTCCATACTCTTATGTTCCATTGTCCTTTTAAACTTCTGTGTTTTCCCAGTGTAGAGTTGAAAAGTCAGCATTTACTTCTCTCTGGTCTCTCCATTAGGTCCCTTACCTTTTATCTCCCTAATGTTTCTTAGGCCTCTCCTCTCCTTTTTAAAACATTAAAATATTGGGTGGAAGAGGCCTGTCAAAAGTGTTCTCAAAAAATCAATACTCTTAAACCATACTGTGTGTGTGATGGGGGGATGGATAGGGGGTTAAGCAGTTAAATATGCATGATCAACATTTATACTTTGTTATTTTCTTGTAGCTCTACTTTGTATATTGGCATATTAAAGGTTCTAAAAAGTCCTTCAGTTAATAAACCTGTTTAACTCTGTTTAACCCAATGTTCCCAAACTGATTTGACCTTGTAAACATTCTGCTCATCATTTTTTATAACATTTTGTTGAGCACAAAGGGAAATGTCTTCCTAACAGAACAGACATTTTCTTTGGAGTCTGACAAACACATTCAAATCCTGATTTTGGTACTTATTAGCTCTGTGGGCAAGCTATTTAGCCTCTTTGAGCTCCTTCTATTCCTTCAGAATTAGTAACAACTACCTTGAAACCATCTCTTGAGGACAAGAGATAGTGAATTAATAACTCCATGTGGTGTCTAGCACACAGCGAGTGCACCCTAAATGTTAGCATCATCAATGTCGTTATTATTACTGCATTATAGTCATTTATAATGTCTTACACATACTACATTACAGTATATCCTGACGTCTCAATGACTCATATTCCTGGTAGAATGTCTCACACATAGCTTTGCTCCATAAACACTGGGATGAAGATATGATGCATATAGTAGGAGGGTGAGATGCAGGAAAAAGATGAGTTTTTTAAAAATTATTCTGTTACATCATATTTGAGTTGAAGAGGAGACACTGCTCTGTTAATAAATTAATACCCAAGCTTGTGTCTAAAAACCACACCAATTTTTCAGTGGAAAAATTCCAGTAGTTAATAGATAGTTTATAAGCAGTTTGGAAAACATCTTGGAAATTAAAATGTATTATTTTCATCATTAACTGCTGTTTTTGAAATAGTTACTTGAATGAATTCATTTCCCTCTCTTTTATTTTCTGCTACACTGTGTTTGGTATTCTTATTAAAACAGCATGCATCCACAGCCATGGAACGAGGGAGTTCCTACTACGCCTTCCAACAACACTTAAGACATTTCAAAAGGATGCCGTGCAGTTGTTCTGACAGTGCAGTGATATGCGTATCTCCAAGACACACACAGAAACTCTACAGCCTCTGGTTTCTGTGTTGATCTAACTGATAGAATTTCTATGGTTTAGTTACCTAGGATATAAACTAAAGCTAAGAAAATAATACCACTTTCTTTGTGATAAAATAACAAATTTGGTTGAGAAGTAAGCATACTAAAATACATAATGTAGTGAGCATACTGACATAGTAAAAATAAATAAATAACCTTTAAAAAAGCATAATTTACTTAGTGAAGTCTGAATCTGAAAGGCCAAATTTGTTTAAACAAAGATGGTCAAACCAGTTGTTCTGAAGGTAATTGAGAACAATAATTTGCACTCTATATCATTTTTCAATGGGTTAGTCAATCAAATGCTAACTTTTATCCTTTTTTTTTTTAACTTACTGGTCAACATAGGCTGAGTCACACATGACATGACATGCTGGTCATGATAACAACACAACCAACTTCCCATTCTTGCTGAAAGTCCTTTACCAACACTCTCTAGCTCACAGAAGCAATCATCAGGTTACTACCTGTGCCAGAGCAAGACTGATTCAAAAAACAGGCCTTACGTTTGCTGTTTTTTCTGCTTGAAATCATCTTTTCTTAGGGGCATTGTAGTGTTTTAATTAACAGACAAGATTTGGGTTCAAATTCTAGCTCTGACATTTACAACCTTGAGCAAAGGACTTAATCTCTATGCATTTCAGATTCTTGTCCTGTAAACTTATTAATAATCTTGTCTACCCACAGGACGATTCTGAGGATTAAATAAGTTAGTGTGTGTAACGCATATGGAACAATGTTTGCACAGGGTAGCGCTACATGTGTCTGCTTCCATCATCACTATCACCACCACCACCATTATCATCTTTGCATGACTGGCTCCTTTACTTATGTTTCCTCCCCAGAGAGGCCTGCACTGACCAACCTATGTGAAGAAGTCCCCAAACCATTTTCTTTCTAGCACTTTTCACTTTTGCATTTTTTCCCATTCTTCTCCCTTCATAGAACAGTCTTTTTTGTTGTTCTTGTTCAGTGTTCTACTTCCAGTGCTTAATGGAGAACCTTGCATGTAGTAGGTACTCAATAAACACTGCGCTGGTGCGCCATGATACAGCCTGGTTTAAAAATCTCTACCTAATAATGTCTAAATCAGTAGAAATGACTATTTCCAAAACTTGGTCTAAATAATTTATAGGCACTAGTTGGTTGTGAGTGCGAGAAGAATTCAGCAGACACTAAAAATCAAGACGTGATGAACCAGATTCTCTGGAAGTCAAAGCTTCTGAGTCCCAGTAAGCTGCTATGTGCACCTGTGCAATAAATCCCCGTTTAAATTACGCTGGCCTGATGAGGTCTCTCTTCCTACCCAAGATGCTTAAATAACAGAGCTGCAAGTTCTTTGCTCCAAAACTCTACTTCAACTCAGACTGAATAATGGTATGGTGAGAGAAAATAAAAAATAAATAAAATAAAATAAAACACAAAATACGTTCTATTTTCCCCAAACATAAAAGCCAATTTAGAAAGCTGAAATTTGTAACCAGCATGTGTAAACAGCTAAAGTTAGAAGAGGAGTCAACAATTTTCCATGGTCTCATGGGGCCTTATATTTGTCAGTTAATTAAAATGACCTGAAGTGTTGAACTGTCTTTCTCTAGGGGATATTTTAAATAATTCCCTATTTCCCAGAGGAATAACCATTTAGTTTCACTCTCATTTTTTTGTTGTTGTTGTTGTTGGGAAAATAAGGGCACAAGCAAGTCAGTTAGCTTTTCTGGGTTCAGAGCCTTCAGAATTTTAAAGTAAACCTGGCCCCCCACCAACTTCATTTTGCAGGTGAAGAAAATGAGGCCCAGAGAGAAGAGTACTTTACCCAAAATTACCTGCAGCTAGTTTAGGTCTTTCTCCTGCAACAGACTGTATTATCCTTCACTAAGAGCCCAGAAAGTAAGCTCATGACAGGATTCAGCTCAAAGCCATACTTAGAACGTAATCACACCAGATGATAAAAACAGAAACCAGCAGTGGTGGTGCTAGTGAGCAGTAACTGGGTGTTTACTTGGCTCAGGTACTCCGTTAGTCATTTGTGCGTGTTAAACTCAGGACACCCTCACGAAGTAGTTATCATCATTACCATTTTGCAGATGAAGAGAGACTTTACAGGGGTTGCCCTGAACCTGGTCACTCAGCTAACAAACTGCTGAACAGAAATCTGAATCAAATTCGGATTTGACTGTAAACCTCACATTGCTGGCTGTGAGGCCAAGTCTAGCCCCACGAGCCAATTCTGGTGCACTGCCTGTTTCTTTGTGGCCCCGAGTTAAGAACAGGTTTTTTTTTTTTTTTTTTTTTTTTTTTTTTTTACATTTTAAAGGATTGAAAAAGCAGAACAGTTTTTCATGACACTTGAAATTATATGAAATTCAAATTTTGGTGTCCGTAATAAATAAAATTTTATTGGAACAGAACCATGTTCTTTTGTTTACATTTTTTCTATGGCTGTTTCCATGCTCAGAGCTGAGAGGTTAGGACAGAGACCACATAGACTTCCAAGCATAAAATGTTGATGATCTGGCCCTTTTCTGAGTTTGCAGCCCCCTTATTCATAAAGTTCTTAATCATTATCCATACCACTGCCAAAGTGAGTAATTAGAAATAAAACTACAATGCAACTACAATTGAAAGAGAGGCTTCAAGACGGTGGAACAGAAGGACCCAGAGCTCACCCTCTCCCACAGATAGGTCAAAAATACATCTACATGTGGAACAGTTCTCACAGAACACCTACTGAACTCGGACAGAAGATCTTGTACAAGTGAAACTACAAGGAAAATCTTCATGAAACCAGATAAACAAGGTCTTACTGTACAGCACAAGGAACTATACCCAATACCTTGTAATAGCCTGTGATGAAAAAGAGTATGAAAAGGAATATATATATACACATACACAAAACTGAATCACTGTGCTGTATACAGGGAAATAACAGAACATGGTAAATCAAATACACTTTAACTGAAAAAAAAAAACAAAACTAGAGCGTGCAACCAGCAGCTAAGTGAGAAGGACAAATGCATGTCTCTTCAAACCAGGGACAATGCTGTGTATGTACGGAGAACGATATTCAAGAGCAACATTCTGACACGAGGGAAATAATCCGGTGCAAGGAAAGCAAACTCTGCTATATTCTATGCAAGATAACCATGTTATCCTTAAATAGGTCACAGTCATTCCTCTTAGGAAATTCCCACACGGCTCACCCATCGAAAAGCAAAAAAACATCCACTTTTAATCTACACCAGTAATTCACAAAGTGTGCTCCAAGAACCACTAGGAAATCCCTGAGACCCATTCAGGGGTCTATGAGATCACAACAATTTTAATAATGTTACTAAGGTCTCCTGACCTCTTTCACTCTCATTGTCTCATAAACGTACAGTGGAGTTTTCCAGAGGTTGCACGACAAATGATACCATGACGGACTGCAGAAGCAGGCTGAATGAGAAACCAGGTGTTGTATTTGACCCGCATATCAAGGAGAATCACATAAATGTAAAACAGGGTCACTCATCTTGCTAAGGTTGTTTTGTTTTAGAAAATATAGTCATAAAATATATGTTACTGATGCAAATACAAGTTTTTGGAAAGTTCTGAGATACTACTATCTTTTAAATGTCTCACTTTTAACTATTAACATGATAAATATTGATAGATAAAACTCAGAAACAAGCAAAAAAAAAGTTCTTAACCATCTTCAAAAAGTTTGTAAGACCAAAAAGTGTGAGAATTGATGCCATCCAAATTTACTCCATCCTTCACTGTTCAACCCAAGCTTGACTATGGACATGATGTCTTTCCAACTATTCTTCACTACTGTACTAGGAGTCCCGAAGCCTGAATTCACATCAGAATCATCTAAAAAGCTTGATAACAGCACATCTCTATGGTACAAAATCTCTGAGGGTAGTGCCCAAATTGCTATATTTTATTCTCAGATGATTCTGGCCCAACCAGTGTTGGATCAGGGCTAGGGAAACCTGCCATAGATAATGTTGACGTCCTCTGTTATGAGTTGAATTGTGCTTCTTCCCCAATTAATATGCTGAAGTCTCAATCCCCTAATAACTCCGAATGTGACTGTACTTTGAAATAAGGCCTCTGAAGAGGTAACCCAGTTAAAATGAAATCTTTAGGATGAGCCCTAGTCCAATATGGCTGGTGTTTCTGTAAGAAGAGATTAGGACACAGAGACACAAACAGAGGAAGGACCGTGTGAAGGCACCGCAAGAAGACAGTCATCTATAATCCAAGGAGGGGGACCTTAGAAGGAACCAACCCTGTGAACACCCTGATCTTGGACGTCTACCTTCCAGAAGCGTGAGGAAACACGCTCCTGCTGTTTAAGCTACCTGGTCTGTGGCACTTTGTCACGACAGCCCTAGTGAACTAATACAGCCTCCTTCTCTGAAACTTCACTCTTCTAGTCTGTATTCTATCTTCTGCATAATTGTTTCCACAATCTTTCCTTGTCTTGTTATGCTTTTCCTTTTCATCTCCTCCACCACAGTACAAACACCATGAGGACTGAGAGCAGTACATCTGTGTTACCTATCACAGTATTTTTGACTCCTAATACAGTGATGGTATATGGTAGACAATATATATTTGGAGACTGAATCTATAACTGAATGTTGACATTTACACGCTATTTACTTAACTACTTCAGTGTTTCTAAATGTGTGTCTCCTCCACCCAAAGAGATTCTAAACTTCTGAATTGCAGAGATTATGGTTCCTCCTCCTTCTCTATCCTCTTTGTAAACTTTGTAGGTTATGTTTCAAAAAAAGGAAACTGATAAAGGAAAGACTTGACAACATGATTGGAGAGCTAAAATGAAAGCATCGTTTCCTGGGTTAATGGCAATAGAGAAAATGAATGTTTGAACATATTTACTCCAAGTATTTTGTGTGTAACCTGGTCTGGCTGAATTTTAAAATAATTAGACTTTCCTGAATAAGTCTACTGATGACTAGCTGGTACCGCAAGGATCTCTAGTATCTTATCTGCATGTATTGATCTGCCTAAGTCTTTTGCCTGAATGCTGAGTGACATGGTTTGGGAATATAGGCACATGGCTCGAAGATACCTGGAGACCACTGATGGGAAAGGAAGAACACTGTTATGTTGCCCAGATCCCTAAATTGGTTTTAAGCCCCAGCAAGAAAATGGGTTAGAAACAGAAGCTCAAGAGGCAGTTTTCATAAGGCTTTTTGATATGATATTAGTTTGGCCCAAACCTGAAGCATTACGTTAGAGGCCAAGTTATGGTGGAGAGAGATACACTGCGCCTCCTGCATTTCCTAAAGGACTGGTGGCTACAGGAGCGAGTCCAAAGACAATGCACTTGGCAGAAATGGTGGCATTGTCACCATGATGCCATCAGCTATACCATCAGAAAGTCTTCCTCAAAGATTTCCAGTAATTTAAGTCAATGATAAGGAAGTGGTAGAGCAAAGAAGGAAGAGGGTATAGCTTTACCTGATGGGCAGGCTCATGAGGTCACATGAGGCATAACCGAGGAATCCTAGAAATACCAGTGATGGGTGGGTGGGGATGTGACTTTGCAGAAGGTTGGGAGACACGGAGTTAGCAGCGAAGGCAGGAACACAGGAAATGTTAGTCACCGATGGGAACATACCCACAGTCTGCGGAGTCATGGGAGCATTTTCCTCCTTGTGATTTTGCCTAATGTAATTCTTAGGTCAAGCTTCTAGGGTACATATAAGTATTCTATTTTCTATGTTTGTAGAGCATAGAAAAGTTTAGAAAAGTTCAGTTATTTGAGAGGAACTACTGTAACAAGAGGCAGTGGTTACACACTGTGACTAAGCATGAGGACTGGAGTCAGTTCCAGCTTTGTTACTTGTGAGTGGAGCAAGTTATTTATACCCCCTGTGCCTTATTTCCTCACTTACAGAATGAGGATGACAAATAACAGTAACACTAAAAACACGGATCTCAATGAGTTGTGAGGATTAAATCATTTTATGTGGGTGAATCTCTTCAACAGTCCCTTACACAAAAGAACACTTCGAAAAGAGTTGTTTTCATTACAGCAGGTCACATGATAAGAAAATAGCATTTTCAGGAATCAAAACTCTGATTTTTCTGACTCTAAAGTCTATGTTCCTCAGAATTATGATATATTGTCAGTAACAACTTGAATAAGTACTTCCTCTCCTCTGCTTCCTCCTTCTTCTGCATATTGCACTTTTTTCTTCTTGTATATCCCTTTTATATTCACCTTTACAGTGCTTGATAGAGAGCTCTGAGGTTAAAGAAAGCTAAGCCATGCTTTGCTGCCTGACAACAGAGAATTTCATTTATTTCATTCATTTATTCACTTCTCACAAAATGCAAGGCAATGAGCTACCAAAATAAATAAATTGTGATCATTATTTTGGAACACAGCTGGTCCTCTTTTTTAGCATACGCATGAAAGGCAGCAGGGGTCCCTCCCTAGGTATATCTTCTTTATACCTAATAGGAAGAAGCACCTGACAAGACGATTTTCAGGTAATCTCCAGCTTCAATGCAATAAATGTGTAGGTACCAAACTTGAAAGCTTGTGACATGTGACAGTATATCAATGAAACTGTTATGCACAGCTAAGGTTTGGACTATGTAAAACTCTATCTATCACAGGAGATGAATGGCAATGTTTCAACAGCTATGAAATGATAACCTTGTTGGCTATGTTTAAGTTTGCACAACACAGAAAAGAAGAAAATGCCCCTTGGAACCACTTAGAAATGCAGGCAAGTCATATTTGCAATTGCATGGATGTGACTTTCCATGAAACTGTACTAAAAAAGAATGGCAAGGGAATGGAATAAAATATGAAGATGCAACAGTTTCTCAATTTGTTAGCTGTGCATTTTGTTCCTGCTTTATTAACTCAACTGTCATATAATTAATTTACTATAAAGGTTGCCCCTAAAATTGTATGATTGGAAATCTTAAAGGTGATACAGAGAGAATGTAAGCATTTGAGGTTGATGAACAAGCTCCTTTAAGACACCAAAGAATTTTTAAAAAACTAAAAGAAAACAAGCAGAAAAATTTAAAAAAAAATCCAAAACTAAGACAAAAAACAAATTTATTGAATTTTCATCCCAGTTCTCCAATGTTAGCCCTATCAACACAAATAATTCCTAAAAGTCCTAAAATACTTCCACGGATTTCGATGGATAAGAATCCTTAACTAATCTGAGGTCTTTCCGATGCCACAATTTACCACATTCAGACCTCAGTTCTTCATTTGAACAGTGTCAAACCAATAATACTTATTCCTGGAAATATATGCAAGAAAGCCAATTGTCATGACTTAAGAGGGCTCCACACACACTCGGTGAAAAAGGCAGAGTTCACTGAGCATCAGTGGCAGGAAGGTTGCTCCAAAGGAACATCAACACATAAAGTAATCATTAGGAAGTGAATAGGCTCCTGGAGGTGGACTGTCCTTGAAACGAGGGGATGTGGACCAATGAATCTCAGCTTTAGGCCAAGGCACTCTTCTGTCTAGGTGAAACTGAGCATACTTATTCAAATAAGTTGTGTGTGTGTGTGTGTCTGTGCACGTGGGTTACTTTATGAATCACGTGGGAAGATATACTGAGAAGTGGACCATCCGTGATCATCCAGTCTTGGGAAGTAAGTAAAGTTTATTGTAAATAAAAATGAGGTATGAATACATACCTTTCTCTTTCATGACAGACTCTAAAAGAAAAAACATTCTTTTTATTTTAAACGGAATTTGTAAGAATTACAGAATGACTGTAAGAAAGATTAGACAATTTCAAATAGGCAATTAGAAAGGGGAATGAAGAATGGTCTGGATTTTCTTTCCATGATAGAAAAACTTTCCTTAATGTATAACTTACTTTCGAGGGGAAGGCAGACAGGTGGGAAGGGTTAAACTAAGGATTTTTTTTTTAAATGAAAACAGAGCAAAGCTGTGTCAGAAGAGATGATATATTCTGATCATTAATGCCTCTCATTTAGGATAAAAATTCAAGTTCCTGGGAATTCTGCAGAAGTCAAATTCTCTGAATAAAATACTGATATACTAGGAAAGCAGAATTATGTAAGTTCCTAGCAGATACTAGGCTAGAATTCCCAATGAGTCCTTCACAGTAACACGTATTTTAGGGTGGTTGATGGTTGAGTTTTCTTGTTTGAGAGAGCTGTTTTGGGTTTTTGTTTGTTTGTTTGTTTATGTGTTTGTTTGGTGCTTTGTGGCTGCTGTTTTAGAGCTTAAGTGTTTCACTTCATGTCATGGACCCATGAGAGACAGTTTTCCTTTCTCTGGTAAGTACTCAGAAGGATATCGCTGACATATGAAGTATACAGAGGTTTAAATTCACTAGTTGCTGCCAGCTTATTCCATCCAGAACCTGCTCAAATACACATGACACAGGAGATAAAGTTTCCTGTTTGAAAATATCCTTTCCAACACTTGATAATATCCAACCTTCTAACTTTTGTCAGTCTGATGGGTGTAAAATGATATTTCATTTTTGGTTTAATTTACAACTTCTGATAGCTAATGTAGTTGAGAATTTCTCCACAAATTTGATAGCCATTATGGTCCCCCTTTTGTGAATTATTTCTTTGTAGACATTTCTCATTTTCTGACTGATATTCTTTTCCTTATTAATTCTCTGTATTTCTACAGATACCATGACAGTCACTAATACTAAATACAGTTGATCCTAAAGAAATCAAAATCGTTAAGTCAATATTTTAGATAATGAATAGAAATGGAGAAAGCTAAAGCTTTCCCAACAAAGCCAAATAAAGGATAAAGACGGCTAGCTATACAGTTTTAGATGAGGGATCAACAAGCTTCCTGAAAAGGGCCAGCTAGTAAATATTCTAGGCTTTCCAGGCCATGATCTCCATCACAACCATGCAACTCTACTGCTGTTAACACGAAAGCATCATTTACATACACCACATGTAAAGGGATGGGCCTGGCTAGGTTCCATCTTGATTTACAGGAACAATAAGTAGATTAATTTGGGCTATGATTAGTCAACATCTGTTTTAGACAGAATAAGTGTTTTTGTTTTGTTTAATGTGAATGATGTAACAGTGTGGTCCAATTCTATATTCTATTTTTCTTTTAAAGTCATGTGGAATATGGTGACTTATACTGCTGTAATTGAATTGTCAGTGCTCATTCCACATATATTTTATTTGGTAGCAAAAGTGGAACTCATCTGGAGAGACATATGGCTCTCTCTTCCCTTTTATCTGATGGGACCCTAGTGGGTACATTGTTATTATTACAATTTAATATTCCCTTTAATTTCTAACTGTATCTAGTTTTCCCCAAATGTCAAAAAATTATATATATATACATACACACACACACACATATATGTGTATATATATATAAATCAGTACAACAAATATTCATACATTTTAGAGGGCACAGCTATTGACTACACAGTTAAAGTGAGAGCCATGTTATAATGACTAGATATTTATTATAGATTTATATTTTCTATAATTACTTGTGATTATTTAATAATATCAAGCCTCATACAGTATTTGCTTAGTGTTGCTAACTCTAAAATTCTACATGCATTTAAGAGCCCCAAAGTCTATTAAAAATTTAAATCTAAATTGCTAAAAGACATATTTATATATTTCCCTTTTATAGTTGAATAATGTATAAAATTAAGTTTATCAATAATTACTTCTAGTACTATATTACTAGGAATTTCCATTATTCTTACATTGTAAATTATAAGGCATAATGAACCATGACCAAATCCATCCACGTATCTCTTTTGATTCTTAATTTTATGTCACTTGTTCATGTCTCTCCTATAAGATTGTAAAACCTTGAGGCCAGGAGATTTAATTAACAAGCAATTAGCAAATTTTTCATAAGAATCTGAAATGATGGACTAAAACAAGCAATTTTGTCATGCTGCCTATTCATGTGTCCTCATATACTGAAATTAAATGGTTTCATAAAAATAAATTAAGAAGAAATAGCAAGCCCTTATATCAGGTACCTACGCGAAGAATGTCCAACTGGGTACAACAGCTGTACCCCTAGTCATCAGTCAAAACATACGTACTGAAGGAAAAAGAAACACACAATGTCTGTTTGTCTCCATTCCTCTTCACTTCCTACAGGAATAGGCCTGTAATTTTCCTACAGCACTAAAAAAGAAAAGTAGGCTAGTGTCCTCACTCCAGTGGACATTGGCTTTTGTACTGGTCATACAACAAAGATGCTAACAGACATGCCTCCTGGGTCTCCTCCCATCAAGCCTAAGTGATGTTTCTGCACTAAAAGCTAAAATGGACTCACTTAAATCCTGATAGCTGTGAATTTGTCTAAAATCTATACTTCATTAGCTCATACATACTTCATATGTGGCATACTTCGTATGTCTCATAACATAAGCACTTTCCATGTCAAGTTGGGGTCCTTGACACAAAGGATCAACTGTGCCCATAGCTCAGGGAATTACACCTATTTTACTTGGAAACAGAGGAAAAGCATCTCTGTTTTACTTTCTGCTCAGAAGATGATAACAATCTGGTAAAATTATCTTTAGGGGAGGCTCATCTCATTCTCTCTGCCTAAAGGATAGAAGTTTCATCTAGACTAAATTAGGTGTTACCCATTTTTACCTAGACACTGTTTACTGTCTCCCTCAATTCTTATATTTCTAGGACAAATAAAACCAATGACATGATTTAAACAGTGGGGAGTTACTTGTGAACAAAACCACTTTCATCAACTAATTTAAGAGCTATAAGAATAGTACAGAGTATATCCAGACCTTTAGCTTTATTCATTGTTCTCTCACAAATTTCCTCTTTCCTCCAGACCTGGCATTAACAAACTTTTTTTTTTTTTTATAAAAGGCCAGGTCGTAAATATTTCAGGATTGCAGTTCATAGTTCTCTGTCACAATTACTCAACTCTGCCTTTGTAGCATGAAAACACAGGCAATATGGAAATGAATGAATGTGTCTCTATTCCAGTAAAACTTTGTTTACAGACATTGAAATATGAATTTCATACAGTTTTCATGTGTCATGAAATGTTGTTTTTCTTTTTTTTTTTTCAAACAAGTAAAAACATCCAACTAGTCTTGGCTCAGAAAGTGGTCATGGGGTAACATACTTCAACATAATAAAGGCCATATATGACAAACCTATAGCTAACATCATATTCAATGGTGGAAAGCTGAAGGCATTTCCTCCAAGATCAGGAACAAGACAAGGATGCCCACTCTCACCACTTTTATTTATATAGTTTTGGAAGTCTTAGCCACTGCAATCAGAAAAGAAAAGGAAATAAAAGGAATCCAAATTAGAAAAGAAGTAAAACTGCCACTGTTTGCCGATGGCATGATACCATACATAGAAAATCCTAAAGATGCTACCAGAAACTACTAGAGCTCATCAGCAAATTCAGTAAAGTTAGAGGATACAAAATTAATATACAGAAATCAGTTGCATTTCTATACACTGACAACGAAATAGCAGAAATAGAAATTAAGGAAACAATGCCACTTACCTTCACATCAAAAAGAATAAAATATCTAGGAATAGACACAATTAAGGAGGCAAAGGACCTACTCCAAAAGCTGTAAGACACTGATGAGAGAAACTGAAGATGACATAAACAGATGGAAAGACATGCAATGCTCTTGGACTGGAAGAATCAATATTGTTAAAGTGGCCATACTACCCAAGGCAATATATAGATACAATGCAATCCCTATCAAGTTACTAATGACATTTTCTTCACAGAACTGAAACAAAAAATGTTAAAAATTTGTATGGAATCACAAAAGAACCCAAATAGCCAAAACAATCCTGAGAAACAATGGAGCTGGGGGAATCATGCTCCCTGATATCAGACTATACTACAAAGCTTCAGTAACCAAAACAGTATGATATTGGCACAAAAAGAGACACACCGACCCATGGAATATGACAGACAGTCCAGAAATAAACCCACGTACTTACAGTCAATTAATCTACGACAAACGAGGCAAGAATATACAATGGAGAAATGACAGTCTCTTCAATAAGTGGTGCTGAGTAAAGTCGGCAAGTATATGTCAAAGAATAAAATGAGAACATTTTCTCATAACATATACAAAAATAAAATGGATTAAAGACAAAAATCTAAAACCAGTTACTATAAAACTCCTAGAGGAAAATATAGGCAGAATACTCTTTGACATAAATCAGAGCAATATTTTTTTGGATCCATGTCCTAGAGGAATGGAAATAAAAACAAAAATAGACAAATGGGACCTAATTAAACTTAAAAGCTTTTTGCACAGTAAGGGAAACCATAAACAAAATGAAAAGACAACATACAGAATGGGAGACAATATTTGAAAATGACATGAGGGACAAGGGACTAATTTCCAAAATGTACAAACAATCGTATAGTTTAATATAAAAAAACAAGCAACCCAATCAAAAAACAGGCAGAAAACTTAAATAAACCTTTCTCCAAAGAAGACATCCAAATGGCCAACAGGTACATGAAAAGATGCTCATCATCGCTAATTATGCAAATCAAAACTACAATGAGGTTATCACCTCATACCCATCGAATGGTCATCATTAATCTAAGTCTACAAATAATAAATGCTGGAGAGGGTGTGGAAAAAAAAGGAACCCTCCTACAGTGTCGGTGGGGATGTAAACTGTTCCCATGGAGGACAGTATGGAGTTTCTTAAAAAACTAAAAACAGACTTACCATATGATCCAGAAACCCCACTCCTGGGTATTTACCAGGAGAAAAATATAATTCAAAAAAACACATGCACTTCAGTGTTCACAGCAGGACTATTTACAATAGCCAAGACATGGAAACAACCTAAGTGTCCACCAACAGATGACTGGATAAAGAAGACAGGGTATGTGTCTGTGTGTGCGTACACACACACACACACACACTGCATTTTATCCATCCATAAAAAGGAATGCCATCATGCCATCTGTAGCAACACTGATGGTCCTAGAGACTACCATATTAAACGAAGTGAGACAGAGAAAGACAAGTATCATATGATATCACTTATATGTGGAGTCCAAAGAAAGATACAAATTTTATTTACAAACCAGAAACAGACTCCTGGAGACTGAAAATAAACTAAGGTTACCAGAAGGGAAATGGCAGGGGAGGGATAAATGAGGAGTGTGGGGTTAACAGATACACACTACTATATGTAAAATAGATAATGAGCAAGAACGTACTGTACAGCACAGGGAACTATATTCAATTTCTTGTAATAAGCTGTAACGGAAAAGAACCTGAAAAATGTATGTATGTATGTATATGTATCACTGAATCGGTATGCTGCAACCTGAAACCAACAGTGTAAATCAACTACACTTCAATAAAAAAATAAAATTAAAGGAAAAAAATACTATTCTTGGCTTATGAACTGTACAAAAAAACAGGTGACAGGCCAGATTTGGCCCACAGAATGTTGTCCGCCAACCTCTGCTCTAGACTGCACTCTCCATGTGTCACACCTAATTCTTTTATTTTAGCTAACTGCTGTCACCAGTCTCCATTCTAATCCTGAAGATAATAAACACTTCCCTTTCCTTCCTTCCTCTTCCCTCTCCTTTCCTTCCCTTCCCTTCTCTTCTCTTCCCTGTGTCCACCTACATCATGTTCCATTGCCCCTTAGTCTCTTTCTGTCCCTGACTCTCCAAACTACTCATTCACTATCAGGACATCAACATTTTGGAGGGAAAAGTCCGGCTTCCAAGCAGTATCTCCAGGAATACAAACCTCCAGGAAAAAGAGTGTTCTCTCTATGGTGCATTCTGTTCCTTTGATTTAAAATATCTCCTACCACAGCAGAGTAGCAATACTTCAAACAGAGGCTGCTGGATATTAGATGCTTTCATATCTAACCCTGCACAGTCCACTTCATGTAGGTTACATGAGCAAGATAGCCTCCTACATAGGAGGAGATAAGAAAGCCGGCTCTGAAAATTGTAGAGGGCGCCAACTTTCACCTGGAAGGGATTTTTTTTTTTTTAAATCATAATCTGCTCTCAAATTACCAGCATTGTCATTAAGATGTGATTAATTTCAGGCACAGAAACATATTAGGGAGAAAGGATACGGGGAGCATGGTACTCAGAGACGAATAACTACGTGCAAAGGATATGCTGCTTAACTCACCAACCTGCAGAGGGAAATTCACAGGCTCTTCCATTCGTAGGAAAGAATCAGTTCTCATCAGAAACACGGAATAAAAGTTTCTTTTGCTTTTGCTTTTTCCGCCCTGACCCAGTCCTGCATTGTGCATGGAAAGCACGAACCTTACAGAGCAGGAATGACAAGTAATTACACCACCAGAAGCTGCAAATCCTTCGTATTTTGAAGTTAAAAAAAAAAAAAGCTTCAAATATTAAATCTTTAGATCTTTTATTAAAAATATTTTCTCAAATCACATACTAATTGATAAACAAGTTTCCTCATCGTTTCATCTTGACTTATCTTCTTGCATTACTCATCTTACCCTTTTCTACTTAAATGAATCTGTTTAACATCTAAAATATCACACATCAAAGCTACAGTTATTTCTTTTTTTTTTTTTTTCATTTGGTAGTGGTTGTGGGGTTGGGCAGAGAATCCTATGTGGTTTCTTCTTATTTCTTCTCAGGCATGCTTGGATCTTCCTCTGAGCAGCTAGAATATATATTTTGAAACCTCTTTTATAAAGAGTTTTTAGCACGTGGAATGCTTTATATTGTTTGACATTTGTATTCACCTAAATCTACACAGTCCTCAGAGTTCACCAGTTTAAGACCTGTGTGAACACTGCGTTCAAGGGGTTAAACTGAGAATAACGGTCCATGAGACGCATCTCATGTCTGGGTCACCCTGCCACCATTCACACCTCCTTCGGGCAAAAATTTCTGATCATCACTGAGGAATGTGTCTATCCAGCATTGTTCAGTCTCTGCCACCTTTGAGGGCACTCCAGGAAGGGAGTGTGCTATTTAGACCAAGCCTGTTAGTGAACTCCATTCCTCTGGTCACAGGGACAGTCACATGATCAAAGCTGTCCAATGAGAGGGAATGCATGGATGCCCCCAGGACATTTGTGGATACGATCAGAAAAGACACTTGCAAGTTTCTCCTAGACGAGAACATGCTGCTCAGGAGAGCTAGTAACCATGTACACTACCTATGCAGGGAAAGCTTGTGTGAAACTGAAGCCAATCCATGGAGGAGGGTGGGACCAAAGGATCAAAAATCAAAGGAAACCAGACTTTCCTAACATGACAGCCTGGGGTACTTGAAGCCAAACATCTTGCTGGACTTTTTAATGAGTTTTCAGTGAATTCTGTTTGCCTGTTTGTCAGTTTAAGGAGGCTTTTCTCTTACTTTCAACAACTATTACCACCATGTATAATAACTATAATCTTTGGTTATAATCTTACGTTTACCTACTACTATGTTATTTGACCAGGCAAGAGTATTTAAGAGCATTTCAGAGTCCTTTCAAGAGGATAATACACTAAAAGTCATGTCCTAGGGAGACTAGTCTGGCAGATGATGTGCAGGACGGGAGAGGCCAGACAAGGCAGAACACAGTTGCAGCAGTCGAAATGGGACTTGATGAAGGTCTGGCCTTAGGGGAGAGAGGAGACAGGACTGTTATCCCTCTCAGCTCAGAGAGAGATCCAGGATGTTGCCTGAGGATATATAGCAAGACAACCCTGAAAAAAGAACACAGAGGAGTCCTACCCATTTCTTTTGTGACCTTCTAGTGTTTTTCCTGTGGTTAACAAGAGTTTACGAATCACCCACTAAGGACCTAAGTACAATGTGTTACACTGTGGACCATAGGAGATACATTTAAAACCAGTCTTCAGCTTCCAAAGTTGTAACATGTCCTTCCCTCCACTTAAATATCTTTCAGCTAAAATTCAGAAGACACAAAGAAACTGAAGAGTTATTTCCTATCTTATTCTAAAGATTATCATGTATCCCAACTTAGCTGCACAGTGTACAGGGCAATTTCAGTTTCTTTACAGTAGCTATACTGTGAGTTTTCTGTTATTCAATTAGTTCTCACCGACACCTGGAAGCCAGAGTTCAGAGCTGAAAGCACAATCAAATTCATGAGGTATTCACATGTACTCATCACAGCGCATCCTTTAAGGTGACATTAATGAGAGTAAAATGTCTGACTCTCACAGTATTATGATTAGAGATACAATCATAACGTAGAATCTGCCACAAGGGTGGAGATACCCATTGCAAGATAATGTTCTGAGCACTTAAAGGCAGTGGTAGGCTCCTTGAGAGATGCGTTCAAAAACCGATGTCTTGTTCTCCTCTCTGAGGCTACAAGGGGCCATCATCCTTCTTATTAATATTAATTCCAGTGCTCCCAATGTGCTGCTCAGTGAGAACCCATTGTCTGAGTGTCTGAAAAAGGTGAAATATAAAAAAGATCATGTCTCTCTGTGCTTGTTTACCTTCCTTCTGAGCTCTCCTAGAATTTGTGATAACTGGAAGAAATTTCTCTTAAAAATTGAATCAAGGGTACCTGTTGTTCTGCTGAAGGATTATTATGAAGTAGGAATAATAATAAAACCTTCACTGAGTCCTTCAACTTTGCACATGAATGCATGCTGTAAGTGATTTCCATGGTCCTTATTAGCAATGTTATATAGGTGAGGAAACTCGAGCCTGGAAGGGGTAAGCAGACTGACCTAAACTTGCAGAGAGCTCATGTGGGCAGAGCTAGGTGTGACCCAGGCAAATGGACTTTCAAAGTCCAAACGCTGCCAGCCTGTGAAATTAACACGTGGCTCCAAGTCCTAGATGGAGCAACCATCTCGGTCAGCGCTCCCAGCAGCAGTTAGGCTGGGACCTCTGCAAAGGCACAGGCTGTTTCTTAGTCATACTTTGTTCGTTTGTTTTTGACTACTTCTGGAATGTAGTGAAAGGCTCTCGGTAAAAGTATACTAGTAATTAGAGGGGCACCACGATACGGAAGGCATGTTATCTCCCCCATTCTTAACAACCACCTTATAGAGTGGTACTCGTATTCCCATGGAAAAAAGATGATGACCCGACATGCTAACAAGTTCACTGATGCTCACAAAGCCAACGTGTGGCAGAGAGTTTGAATTCAGCACGGTAACACCCCAAAGCAAAAGTATGCTGGCAAATCCATTTCTAAATGAGTCTATGACTGAACGATTCTGACTTGCATCACACCAATTGCTTGGTCACTCAAAGGCTGGTTTCTTTAGCTGTAACTTCAGCAGAATTTCTACCTCTCCCTAGAGAGGGAGGAGAGAGATGTGATGTATAAACACACACACGTGTGTGTTTGTTCATTTACACTGCATCATCTTTCAAATACGATTCTAACTGGAGACTAAAAGTATATAATGTGTCTAGAGGATGTTTTATATTCTTTATATTCTTCAAAATATCTTTCCCTAAAATGTTGGCAAACCCTCAAATGAGGAACTCTTCGAGAACTGGGATTTTTAAAACGGGATTTTTTAAAATTCACGGTTAATATTCTATTTGTTTGATATGCAGAAAAGAAGTTACATAATGCTTCATCAGATGAAATGTTGGAAGATTTTAAAGTTTGCCCCTGCCAGTTTCAAATTATACACGATGATTAAGCATATTTTGCTGAAAATTAAACACTGAAATAAATTGTGGCTTTTGATTTGCTGATTGGACGATGGGTTGTTACAACAGAACAGGAAAATAATAATCCCAGGCAACATTTACAGAGTCCCTGCACCCTAGACTTACGTGTTTTCTCATCCTCACCAAAGTGAGTCGTGTGCTCATTATACCAGCGAGGAAGCTGAGACTCCCCACGGTGAAACAGCCAGCCTGCACTGACGGAGTTGGAAAGAGAAAAAGCAGGGAATGTAAGTCCAGGTCCCTTCGTGTCCAAAGTCCATTTTTTTTAATCATTACCTTTCACTGGACAGTACATTTTGGTGTAGGTGACAAAAATACTTTCTTCCTTCCTTTCAAACAAAACTAAACAACAAAAAGCAGCAGCCGTGGGAGGGATAGCTAAATTCCAGCTGAAGAATGCAACAAGAGAATAGGCGAAAGGGGAAGGAAAGAAGGACACTGTCCACTGAGAATCTGGTTATCGAAAAATCAACACAGAAACATCAATTTGAAGAGCTAGATGCCCACCTGTGTTCATCACAGCATAGTTTATAATAGCCAAGATACGGAAACAACCCAAGTGTCCATCCACTGATGGATGAATAGATAAAGAAGATGTGTCCATATATAATATATACCACACATATTACTCAGCCATAAAAAAAAAAGAATGAAATCCTGTCACTTGTAACAACATGGATAGACCCTGACGATATTATGCTAAGTGAAGTAAGTCAGATGGAGAAAGACAAACACCATATGATTTCATTCATATGTGGAATCTAGGACTTTTTTTTTTTTTAAAAGGGGGACAAACAAATTAAAACAAAAACAAACTCATAGATACAGACAACAGATTAGTAGTTATCAGACGAGAAGGGGGTTGGGGGTTGGGTGAAGAGGGTGAAGGGGATCAACTGTACGGTAACGGGTGGTAACTAAACCTGTGGTGGTGACCACGCTGTAGTGTATACAGAGGTCGAACTGCAATGTTGTACACGTGAAAAGTAAAAACTGAAAAAGAAGAAAAAAACCCCTCACATCCCCCCAAAAATCTTTCAGAAAAAAGGAACAAACCCTTGGGCTAGCAGAAAAATTAGCAACGGCATGAGGAGATGAGGGAAGAAGACACGTGAAGGACTTCTCCATGGTACTTGGAAAACAGAGACTCGGTAACAAGCCAGGAAAATAGATTTTAAGAATGTAAGCAACTAGGTACTAGCAAATTGGTAAATAATACTAAATCAAACAATAATGAGCAAATCAATATTGAATATACACAATGTACAAAACGTGTCCCTGAGCATAGAAACACAGGTGTAAATCATAGCTGTGTCCTGAAACAGCTGGAAAAGGCTGAGAAAATTTAAGAATCAGAACTAAACAATCCACCAGCATGTAATAATTTTACAATAATAATAACATTTACTGAGCACTTTCTGTGTCCCTAACACATGCTAAGTACTTGATATTTATGAGCTCTTTAACTATCACAATAATCATAAAGAGAAAGTGATGGTATTTTTCCAATTTTATAGACACACACTTGCCAAGGTTACAGAATTCAGGAAGCGCAGGGCTGCAATTTGAACCCAGCTGCACATTTTCTATCACTGCAATATACCCTTGACATTCGCGATAGTCTTCTACCTTAACGTATTTATATCACCCTTTAAAATTTTTTCTGTGTCCTACCTTGTGGGTATTGCTTAATGATGATAATCTCCCACTTCAAACAAAATACTCCACTTTTATCTGCTCTTATTTACTGGCTTTCTTTACACATGAAAAACTTTCTCAAGCAGACATTTTTTTCTCAAAAAAGAAAAAAACTCTGAAAGTGAATAAAATAGATAATTCTTAGGGCTGCTTGCTCATATGAAGGGTGCTTTATACACTTCACAAAACTCTGCCACAGAAGAACAATAGAAGATACATTTCCATTTAAAATGCTAAGTCTTTGATCTATGATCTAAATCACATTAATTCAAACTCTGCCAATTTGAAATTCATCGACCTATAGAATTTTAGAGATGAGCAAATTAGAAGGATAAGTAGGAGTTCAGTGAGAATATTTATTCTCCTTAGGAAAACACATTTGAGGGACTCAAAAAAAAAAAAACCAAAACACAGTATGCCAATCTCAAATGCTTTGTACATCATTATTAAAAGTAGTCTAGTGGCACCTCTCCTTCTCAAGATATTTTTGTCTCATGTGTTTCCAAGAATGATAAACATGTATTTTATCGTCAGTATACTGCAGCGTAGACTTTTGTCTCCATAGATCTGGCTTACAGTGGTGGGTATGGGATACACTTTAAATAACTGAGAATAAGTAATTTAATTATAATCTGAGCACAGAAGCCCCGATAAGCCCTGCGAAGCACAGTTGCAAGTGGTATCCAGTACCTTAGCCCTAAGTCATCTCACATTTTCTCCCTCTGCTTCTGAGGCTAATGTTTCCTCATACTGGTTTTTCTGCCACAAATTAACAGGCATGCTTTGAAAAGTATTCTGTGTCATAATCAAGTCTGGGAAACAAGAGGTTAAAAGGACCTTCTTGTAGGAGTTCTCAGAGCATCTAATATGCTAATGAATGGAGTAAATATCCCAGAAATGGATTTTGTAGGCAGTGTTTCACAACCTTAAATGTCATTGTGCATATCTGTTATTATCATCTAAAATTGTTTTCCACAAAATTTCATTGTGGGAAAGGCTCTTCTAAGTTAACCATGACTTGAGAGAGAAACCACCTTGTGCGGAGTTTTCCTGCTCACTTCTCTCTGCTTCCTGGAGAAGGAAGTATTTTCCCAGCCAATCACTGAGCTGCTCGTGATAACCTCACTCCCAGGTAGCCAGCCTGAAGCTCGCCATTGGCCATCATTAATTTCTGCAAGAACAGATGATTAATTACAATGTTTAATTGAGTTTTGGAAACCTCTGTCATTTCTTGGTTTAGATCCTCGAGTCCGGTAGGAACCTATGGATTATGAATGATGAAAATGACAGACGCAAGCTGCTAAACTCAAGGCGTATCATTCTTGAATAGAGGGACACAGATATTAAAATGGGCTATTTAAATCCAATGAAGTAAATACCATGTTAGCAACAGTACGGTTGCAAATAGAAGAGGCATCTAACACAGTCTGGGCGATTCCAGGAAGACTTCCTAATGAAACTCGCCTCCCAAACTGGGCATTAGATGAACTCCTTAGTGAGCACTTCTTAGTCATGTGGTGGGTGTATATTCTAGGGAGAGAAGGACGTAGGGAGGGAGTGCTCCAGGCATAGAGTATAAACAGAGGTGGGAGCTGGCCCTGTTTAACGAATTAAAAGATATCCCCAAGTAGGGTAGAGATCGAAAAGGGAAATGAAGAGAGATGTGTCTGGAGAAGGAAACAGGGATAAACAGATCTTGAGCCAAAACGTTTGAATCACGACTTCCCTCCATTGCCCTCCAAATGCCAAGCACATTACAATTACCTTGCCCATCTGCCTTCCAGTTTTTCCTCCCTAAAATGCTTTACCTAAATTCTATCTTTCTTTTATGACCCAGGCGAGAAACACCCATCTCTCAACAATCTTGCATTTCACTGAACTACTCTAAGATTCTCTACCATCCCCACCGTTAGTTATAGTCCGTGGCCACTTGAACACAGAACTAAAAATAGCAATGTAGGCTCTCTCCTTCTGACCAACCTAGAAGGTCCAAGGGCAAGAGCTGCACTGAAGAATCTTTGAAAGTAAAAGAGAAAGCCGTAAATATTCAATACAAAATGATTCAGGATAAAAGAGGGGGCTGGCCATAGAAAAGAATGAAATCATGCCATTTGCAGCAACATGGATGGACCTAGAGATTATCATCGTAAGTGAAGTAAGTCAGACAGAGAAATACAAGTTATCATACGATATCACTTAAATGTGGAATCTTAAAAAAAAAAAAAAGATACAAATGAACTTGTTCACAAACCAGAAACAGGCTCACAGACTTAAAAAACAAACTGGCCACCAAAGGGGAAAGGAGGAGGAGGAGGGATAAATTAGGAGTTTGGGATTAGCAGATATAAACTATTATATATAAAATAGATAAACAACAAGCATGTACTATATACCACAGGGAACTGTATTCAATATCTTACAATAACCTATAATGGAAAAGAATCTGAAAAAGAATAGATGCATCTATCTGAATCACTTTGCTATATACCTAAAACTAACACAGATCATTTTAAATCAACTATACTCCAATAAAAAACAATTTAAAAATAAGGGGGGGGCTGACATATTTGGGCAAAGTTTTATATCTTATTCACAAAGAACCATTTTTAAAATGTCTCCAGATTGTAGGAATTTATCCGAAGAACATAATAGGACCAGTGCACAGTAGTCCACAAAGATGTTCATTAAAACCTGCTTATAATAGCAAAAAAAGTTGGAAACAATTTCAAGATCTTTTAGAAAGGGATTGGTTTAAAAATGATGGTTTTTCCACACAAAGGAGTACCATGCAGCCATTAAAAATAATGATGTAGATCTAAATATGCTGTGATCAGAAGGGGTCCATGACATATCGTTAAATGACAAAAGCAGGTTGCCAACAAGCCAGTATGGAATGACCTCAATTATGTAAAATGTTATAAATACCTAGTCATAGACAGATGTTAAGAGTAACAGTCACCGAAAAGATAACAATGATTAATTCAAGGCGGGATACTGTCAGGTGATTTTTGTTTTCTTCCTTATAGTCTGCTGTACTGTTTGATTTCTTTTAAATAATGAGCATAGTTCTATGTGCAGAACAGTTTAAAAATCTAGTTCAATTGTGATTTTAAAAGTATTACATTTTCAATGGACAGAAGAACATGACATGTTTTCGGCATGTGGCTTATTTGGGAAATAGTTCTCAGATATTCTCCCCCTTGGTTATACCCAGGGGCCACCTCACTTGGGACCACTGTAGACATGAGCCAGTCTGTGGTCCTGGGCCACTGGCAGTAGGGGGGAGCTGACTGCTGGTCCATCTACCTCTCTCCCACCGATCTGGGATATGAATTGCTATGTTAGATTATTGGTGTGACATGCCCACAGGGAAGGGAAAGTCTTCCATGAGATAACTGAGTCCTAGGATTTGGAGACATGGCTGAGAACACAACTGGCAGGTTTTGACTGGTACTAGGGGGTGTAATACAATTTGTTTCTCCTCTCAGGAAACACAAGCTTGAACCTCATGAGAATTTGGTTCCAACAGGTGTTTCAATAAATGCTTCTCATACCAATGACAAGATTTTATATATTAAATGGAGTTCCAAGAAGGCATATCTGAAAAGAATCAAGTCAATGTAAACCATTTTCTTATCATGTATATCCCACCCATTCTTATCCGACTGGCATCCTTGATCCAGGTACTCAGTGTTCTTCTCTGAGATAATGTCCTCCATCTTCCTGAAAATCCACAATGTTCAGGTTGTTCAAAGGCAGCTCCCATTCTTCTCAATCAGGAAACCTTCCTTCATAACCCTTCTTGGTCCAAAGTGCATTCCTAAGCTGGATCTCCTAGCACTCATCCTTTCATTCTACTTTCTACTCATTTGCACATCCAGGTCATGTTGGACTGTGGAGTTTCCATGTCGATTTCTTGAATCCTCAGCTTCCATGACAATTGCACATTTGCAGATTGCTGGCTATATCTTCTACTTTTTCTATTCTGGCACTTTTCCATACCACCCTTAGGAAAAACGCATCAGTGATTTGCTACCAGCAAAATTCTGTCCTCCTCAAAATTTCTATGCTGAAGATGTAACCCCCAGGACCTCAAAATGTGGCTGCATTTAGACATGGGTCCTTTCAATGATAAGTTAAAATGAAGCTGTTAGGATGGGCCCTGATCCAGTCTGACTGATGTTCTTATAAGGAGAAGAAATGTGGACACACAGAGAGACACCAGGGCTATGGGAGCATAGAAAAAAGGCGATGTGAGAGAAATAAGAGGGTGTGGTCAACTGCAAACCATGGAAAGAGGCTTCAGAAGAAATCAAACCTTTTGATGACCTTGATCATGGGCCTGCAGCCTCCAGAGAGGATATGAAGAGGATAGAATGTTTTCTGATCAGAAAAATAAATTTCTTTTGTTTTAGCCACCCCATCTGTGGGGTCTGGTCATGGCAACCCTGGAAAGTGAATACAGTGATGTAAATCCCAGTCTTCCATTAACACTGAAAGTTAAACCTTAAAGGAGAGTAGATTCTATCTCCCAGTGAGTGATTTCGGACTCCTTTATTAAGCAATCTATTCGATTCTTTCCCCTCAACAGATTAGGGAGAAGTTTGCCCCCTTGGTATCTCATATAAATTAAAAGAAAACAAGAGTCTGATTCACAGTGGACTTATTATGTCTGTCCTGGTGAAAATAACTAAAATTAGGCAGAACCCCTCTCAGTCATAAATGTTCTTCTTCAAACATTTAGAAAACTTTGGAGGATGGAATCAAAGGACAGATTCTCAATAATGTAATATACAGCCATCTGGGGGCAAATTCGGATTTTGAGTAAATGCATTCTCAAATGCAACAATCAGCTGGAACTGTGCAGAGGGTATCTGGGTGATAAGGTGATAGGTATCCAGGTTGCCACAGTCCCCACCACTCTCTACTGCCTCCTTGACAAAGAGGAGTAGTCAGCTGCCATTCATCAGTGTTGGAGCTATTATTTTACTGAGAGTACAGAAATATCCCTCAGTGCCCAGATTTCTATCTGAAAGGAGAACATAAAAAATAGGCCAAGAAGGCTGATTTCTCTGTCTTAACACCAAGCACACGCCTTGACCGAATCCTGTAGACACCAAGTTTGTGGCCCAATTTTAGGTCCTCAAGTATGACTTCCAGTGTGATAACAGGAGGTAGAAAGGTTTATTTTGGGTAGCATTCATTTCGCCAGTCAGTCATCACACGGCCACTGAGTGTCTGCCATATGTCAGACACTCTAAGAGACACCAGAAATGATGATGATGGTGATGGTAAAAAAAAAATGATAAATATTTATGCAAGGCCAGATATTGCTCTCTGCAGGCTGTCATCTGAGGCTCACAACAACCCTCCGAGACAGATTCTATTACTATCCTCATTTCACAGATGAGAAAACAGGGTTCAGAGAGGCAAAGTAAATTGCTCAAGATGTGCTAAGAAGTGCGCTGGCTGGGTTATAAACTCAGCAGTCTAAGTACAGTACAGACGCCTTAACCATGAAACTACATGGCCCCTGATGTCATGGATGCCCAGGGGCAGGACCTTGGTCTCCTGGGTTTTGTACGTGCTTCTTTCTAGACTTTTGTAAGGAGACTGCAGACATAATGAGACCTCTTGTCTCACCATGTTTTTAAGTTTTATGTGTGTTTTCTGAATTTCCCACCATGTTTGCTCAACATTTTTCATCTGGATCATTTACCAAATCCCTTGTTTTCCAATATTTTAACTAATTTCTTTGAAGATCGGCCACTGCTAGATCGCTCCTCTATCCATGTCTGGAGTTATAAATCCCAATAAGGAAACGTAAACAAACAAAGAGAACCCCCACTAATCCTCCCTGATAATTCCCGTGTTTTGCCTAATGAGCCCTAATGCGTTTGGATAAACAACCATTCCAAACTACTTGGTCAGAATTTAGAGAATCAATTTTTTTAAGCACTTGGGTGATTTTCTTTTCTTCACTCAGTTCAGCTCTAAATAAGCTTCAGATGCAAACTCCAGGACCTCGTCCCTTTTGCTTGATTTTTCTTTAGACTAAGAGCAGACTCTCTGGAAAATTTCTATATGCAAGGGCATTCATGACAGTTCAGCACACCACCTCATTCCCTTGAAGCAAAGGGCTAAGTAGCCATGCCAGGCACGCATTTTGGAAGTTGTTTCTGGTGAACCCCAGCGTAGAACCCTAAGCAAGTCTGGTAGAGTCTGATCATTGTACTGTTTATTTGATCCAAATTCCAGTTTGTTTTCAATGTAGACAGAAAAGCTCTACCCGTCTCAGCTCTTCTGCGTGCCTCCATTCTCTGATTTCTCTACCTGTTTGAAACCTTAACGTTATGAAATACTCAGACCCTTCAACACTCTGTTTGCTCCTTCTCCTCTACTATTTGAAACCTGAAAGCAAACAGAATTATGCTGTGGGCTCTCCCCTCTTCTCCAGTAGTGACTTTCTTATCTTAAAAGACAAAACTGCTTATGGAATAACATCAACATTCCACTTCATTTTGCCCGGAAAATAAAGAGTCTGTGGTTTACCACTCATCAAAGAATTACTTTATGCTTTCAAGAAAAGTAAGATAAATGTAAGAGGGATGAGATGGTATCTGGTGTCCTTGTTATCTTCTCCAGCAGTCACAAACAGCTGAAGTCAGGTAGAGTCACAGGTAGTCAAAAATCTACAGCTCACTCAAGTCCCAAATAGGTCTTCAGCATGTTGAGTTTTATAATCCAATTATCCTCCCATAATGAACTTGATTCTGCAACCTGCAGCTTCTTGGCTCTCTACCTCCACCATTCAAGAGATTTCGATTCACCAAAGAAAGTTAAACATCTCTAGTTGGGTGTACTTTATATTTTACCGAACACTTTCTCCACCTCAATCAAGCCTTTGTTCTCGGCTTACACTGACCACCTTTCCTGCTTCTTCTCTTTAACACACCTCTTATACTACTAAAAAACTTGAACATACTCTCAAGAATTCCCCCTAAACTTTCACTCTAACTCATTCATTTGTCTGACATGTAATTTATTGAGCACCTACTATGAGCCACACTCTCATTTCCATGATGGGGCTACAGGTGGTCAACAAATCAGAGTCTGCCTCAGCGCTGCTCAATGCACTGAGCCTCAGTAACAGCTCAGTGCTGTTAGTGATGGATAAAATAGCAAATAAACAAGAGAATTTAATGTAATAATAAGCACCATGAGATAAAAAAGAAGAGGATAATGTGATGGAGAATGACTCAAGGAGGGAGTTACTGTAGATTTGGAGGAAAGTATGGAGAACAATCTTTGCTTGAAAACCATACATCCTGCTCAATTCCTCTAGAAGTCACTCCTTTTCTCACACCTGGAGTCAGGAGTCAGCGTCGAATTCCGTTCACTTCCTACTGCCACTTCCCAATTATTTGCCATCCCTTTCATTCAACAACTCCAGCTTTTTAGGAAGCCCACGCCATTTAACTCTTCATTTTTCCATTTAGCCATCAAACTGTGCCAACTTTCACGGTGTTTCCTTTACATTCTTTGACATCTTTATTCCGTAAATCATAGATTCTCCATTTTGCACCTTGTCCCTCCATTCTCTAGCTTTGATGGATGTATTATTCCCAAGGATCAAGACAACAACACCCTAGTGTATCAGTTCTTGGATTTATTTCTACTCCAATGACCCTGAGCTCCAGTCCACATGGGCAACCCATGAACAGCCACTCTTGTACCTCACTAGTCCTCTCTGACAGTAAACTGGAATTTCTGCTCCTGGTCTACAGGCCCCCATCATTCCACTTCACACTAACCACATTCTTCTCTTCACGTGGATCTGTGTAGTGATCCCCTCCAAGTCTACCTGTGCTCTTCTGACCCACCTCAGAGTGCTGAATCTGTAGAACAGATCTGAGTTCATACCCACCCTCTCCCTAGAGCTGTGGGACTTCAGGAAAAAGTTATTTACCTTATCCTAAGACCCTCTTTTCATTTTCTGTAAAATGGGGAAAATATTACATGAGTATGTGCATATAAAGACATTAACAACTCCCTGACACACAGGAAATGTGTCATGAAAACGGTCATGATTTTTATTATCTTTCTACCTAGTCCTGCCTCTCTTGTAGGCCTTAATCAGTAATCAGTACCATTTGAAGCTGTAAAACATTTTGCCAGACATCGTGACTGGAAAATACATTCACTAGTCATTTTTCTCTTTAGTTTCCATATTACTGACTTTTTGACAGCAGAATTCCCGCAACTGTATCGACGGCTTACAGTTCATTTTGTTGTTATCAACTTCCCACCAATTGATATTCACCAAATCTTTTTTTTCATTGCTAATTGACTGTCTACCTCCTTTACTGGAGTCCCTTCTTCTCTTTTATTAACCACAAAAATCCCTAAATGCCCTCATTCGGTTTCAATAAATGATCTAATCTCCCATTTTACTAATGTACCAGGATGTTAAATTCAACTCTTCCTGTTGTCTTGAAATTTCTGCATAGGTTCTTGGCTGAGAATAACACAATAGTTGCCAAAGACTCCCCATTCTAAAGAGAATTGCTAAACCAGCTACACAGGACTTGCAAAACAGATGGCTCAAAACCAATTCTGCTAGCATAGGCCCATCACTACTCTTTGAATGTATAAGATATTGAAGTTTAAGAGGTCATGAGGGAACTTACAGAGGAGGAAAGTTGCAAGAGCTTTACATCCTGTCCTTGCTCCCCCCCTTATACCAGGTAAAAGAGCTTCCCACAGGACCCCAAGGAGACCTTGATATATGTACCTGGGGCTAGGCCTAAGGTTTGACCTCTGATTCTTACTGGGAAAGGTCTGAAGGGAAAAGTTGGAGCTGAGGGGAAACTTCCTCTCCACCAACAGCTGTATAAGATGCACATTTCCTGGGAAATAAATTGCCTCTCAAGATAGACTGTCAGCCTGAGATCATCTTAAGATCTGCATGGAAGGCTGAAGTGACCCAGCAGAGAGATGGACAACCCAAAGGCCAGAGAATGATGGTGGACTTGAAAGCAGCCAGCCAGACTCGAAGTCTTGCCTGGATTACAGAAGATACAATTGTTGCTTCCCAGTGGGAACATCTTTGAAAAGCTCAGCAAAAGATTCACTTTTGAGAAACTCAAAGAAAGAGACGTGAAGCTTGGAACTGTACATCTATCTCAAGAGGATAAGGACAACAGATGACAACTATTCCACCACACAGACTGAGCAGTGTCCCCCTTGGTCCACTCCCCACCTAACTCTATCCTGGAGGAGTGAAAATACATAGAGGGAAGTAGGGGAATGGGAAAATAAGGGAAAGAGAAGAATGAACCCATGCATCCTTCCCCACGTTAAGCCTAAAGTAAGTCTGAGCTGGGAAGGAGAGACAGTTTTAAATGGAATGCCTTTGAGATTAAATATTATATTGTCTGGTTGGGACTGAATCAAACGTACAAGATTCTGTATGGCAAAGGAAACCATAAACAAAGTGAAAAGACAACCTACAGACCAGGAGAAAATACTGAAAACAATGTGAATGCAAGGGATTAATTTCCAAAGCATACAAACACCTCATACGACTCAAAACAACAACAACAACAACAAAATCCAATCAAAAAAATGTGCAGAAGACCTGAACAGACATGTCTCCAAAGAAGACACCCAGATGGTCAAGACGCACGTGAAAAGATGCTCAGCATCACTAATTATTAGAGAAATGCAAATCAAAACTACAGTGAGGTATCGTCTCACACTGGTCAGAATGGCCATCATCAAAAAATCTACAAATAAATGCTGGAGAGGGTGTGGAGAAAAGGGAACCCTTCTACACTGTTGGTGGAAATGTAAATTAGTGCAGCCCTTATGGAGAATAGTATGGAGGTCCCTTAAAAAACTAAAAACAGACTTACCGTATTATTCTGCAATCCCTCTCTTAGGCGTTTATCTGGGAGGGAATGCTAATTTGAAAAAAGAGATGCTCCCCAATGTTCACAGTAGCACTAAATACAATATCCATGACATGGAGAAACCTAAATGTCCATTGACAGATGAATGGGTAAAGAATAGTGGTATGTATCTATACAATGGAATATTACTCAGCCATAAAAAAGAATGAAATAATGCCATTTGTAGCAACATGGATGGACCTAGAGATTATCATACTAAGTGAAGTAAGTCAGAGAAAGACAAAGTCATGGTATCATTTATATATAGAATCTTAAAAATGATACAAATGAACTTAGTTACAAAGCAAGAAAAAAAAATCACAGACATAGAAAACAAACGTGATTACCAAAGGGAAGGGGGTGGGATAAATTAGGGGTTAAGAATTGGCAGACAGAAACTACTATATATAAAACAAGGTCCTACTGTATAGCACAGAGAATTGTACTCAATTATCTTGTAATAAACTATAATGGAAAAAAAAGAATGTGAAAAATAATATATAGTTTATGTATTATATATAAAAATAAATGAATTGTTTTGCTGTACACCATAAACTCACACAACATTATAAACCATATGTCAGTTTAAGAAAATTACATTGTCTGGGACTATTCAACTAGCAAACTAGGGCTAGTCTTGGGAATTAAAGAGGTCAGAAAAGCAGTGGTACCCAGCTGAGATTTTATCCAGGTTATGAATGAGTCTGGGCATCCAGCTGAAGGGGTAGTGGAAGAAAGAATAAACTCACTATGTTACGCTGTATTACTTCACCCAGATCCAGATCATTCAACAAAACAAAACATTAAGGCTCTTTAATATGGACCTTGTCAACCCCTCTCCCCTTCTCTTTAACATTTTACTGTTTGTTCACTTGTCTTTTTCTTATTTTCTCATGGCTTATAAAAAAAAAAACCTTTCTCCAGTAAGATAATTTTCACCAACTTCCTCCCCATAATCTTCATGTATTCTCCAATTGATTTTTCTTTTGAATTTGATACTTCCTCATTTTCCATGACACTGCATTCCCTTTGCTGCCTATTGTGGCCATTTCTTAGTCTCCATGGCTATGGTTTGTTTTTATTTTTCTTTATATTTCCTTTCCTTCTGTTCATAGCCTCTTTCTCTATGACTCTCTTTCTCTGTTTGCGGCTTTATATAACACCACTATTATTATAACAGCCATAGCTACATTTCCACCCTTGGTGTTTTGCCTAAGCCTAAGATGCAGAGTTTCAAAGTCCAGCAAGGCATCCTCATATTTTTATTTCTGGAGTACTTTGCCACCACTTTATGTTTCTTTAGTGAAATCCTATTCTTCAATTAAGAGCAGTTCAAAGTTCACTTACTTTGTGAATTCTTCTTCCCATAGAGGAAGGTACACACAAAATTTCATTCTTCTGCATAATGTCCAAAACAGACGGTTTTTTATTTGACTATCCCATATGTTAAGATCTCCATGGACAACCAACGCTATCTTTACTCTGCACCTTTCAAAGCACCTAACACAATCCTTCTACAATTAGAACATTCACAACCACTGCCAAGTTAAAGCGAAATAAAGACTTCAGGTAAAACAAATGAACATGACACCTGTGAAAACAGTCTGTCCAAATACTTACAGTTAAAACTATGAAGAAGCTGTAGCCAGAATACATAGAAAGGCAGATATAGGACTTGGAGGAGTCTTATTATTCCTTCTGTATATTCTTAGGTGTTTTCTTGAACATTTATTTTTTAGTATGTTTTGTTTTCTCAAGTACAGCAGTACCTCCCCTTCTCTGCAGGGGATATATTCCAAGAATCCCAAGGATGCCTGAAACCATGGCTAGTACCAAACCTTATTCGTACCATGTTATGCCCACGCACATAGACCTATGATAAAGTTTAATTTATAAATTAGGCACCACAAGAGAATCACCAAATTGCCAGCACCATTACTCTTGCACTTTGGCGCCATTATTAAATAAAATAAGTGTTACTTGAACACATGCACTGAGATATCATGACAGTTCATCTGATGACCTAAAGGCCACTAAGGGATGAATGGGGGAGGAGGGGAGAACACATATGGAGTGGATATGGGGGACAAAGGGATGGTTCATTTCCTGGGTGAGATAGAGCAGGAGGGCACGAGATTTCCCCATGCTACTCAGAACAGCTGACAATTCCAAACTGATGAATTGTTTATTTCTCGGATTTTCCATAGACTGTTTCCTGGCCACGACTGACCAGGAGCAACTGAATCCCTGGAAAGCATAACCATGGATGAAGAGGGATTACTGGAAACTGGAAACTCCTTGAGACTAGAGAGATTTTACCCATTGAGGAAAAAAAGTTAACTATAAGGATCCTTCAGATAAGTTTTAGTCTCAATATCCAGGATGGTAGGAAAATTCTAAACTTAGCCAAGGCAATGGGGGAATGGTAATTAACCATACCTAAAATGCACAAATATGTATGAGATGTACATACAGATATCAAGTACGTACACATAAATGTGTATTCAGATACTTATGGGACTAGATTTGCTTAGTGAATTTAATTTGGAGTCACAGAATGAAAATTTTGTTAGACATGCTCCTTCAGGAGTGACTTATTGTAAAGCAAAAAAAAATCCAAAATCTTTTGTATTGTAAAAATGAGCCGTGGTCAGCTGCCCAGACTCTCCTGAGTTCTGATTCCTGATTCTTGATTGCTTCCATGACAACCATGTCATTTCACTGCCAGAATATCTTATAAACAGTTCAGATGAATGGAAATATATGCGTGCTCTCCTGAAATTAATTGTTAAGACATAAAAGAGAGAACTAAAGTTATTCATTTGTGAGCTTCATTCTACATGGATAAAGAAGACATTCCCGGCTAAGCCCCCTCCACATGGGATCAAATTTGGTATGCTATTTATTCTCATGTAGGAGGGTGTCTGCAGTTACTCTCTGTCTGATTCACGACTGGGCATCTTGCTTCCTTCAGTAGAATATTAACTCTCACAAGTCTAATCTTGTGTTTCTTTTTTTTTTATTGAGCCTTTGCTTCACGCCAGGCACTGGTATTCACTCCCATGATGCAATGAGATTTAATCTTTACAGAAATCATTTTTAAGATGAGGAAACTGAGGCACCAAGCAGTTAAACAGTTAATTCACATGTAATTAAAGAAGGAGATGAGTTTAAAATAAGCTCTAATGATCTTTTTAACTCATTTCTTACATTGATTACTCTCCTCCTTATATACTTCTGAAGGAATTTCATTTTCTGTTACTTACTATTGTCAAGTCATCACCTTTCTCTGTATCCATGTCTTTGGCTCTGTGGTTTTTTAATTCCTCCATTAAAGGAAGAGTCTAATTTCTCACCTCATTCATGTTGAGCTAGACTGTGTGATTTCTTTTGCCAGTAGAATATGGGATAAGTGACAATGTGTCCAGAGTCTAGTCTTTAAGAGCCATTGGAGGTTTTGGCTTGCCCTCTTATGCTTCTGGCATCACTGTGTTGAAAGCATTCTTTGGCTAGTACATTTAATCAGGGAAGATGAAAGACACTTAGAACAAATCCTGATGCAGTCTATCACTTTGTGTCAAGCCAAGTAAAGAGCAAGCTGGGTCAGGCAACACCTACCGAGGCAACCCACAGACAAGGAAGCAAGAATTATTGCTGTTATAGGTCACTGAGTTCTGGAGTGTTTTTGTTATGCAGCATTACTGTGCAATAGTAACTGATACACTCATGGTATTCTTTATGCCCATAACTAATTTCCTTTATGACAGAATATGAGCTGTTCAAAGTCCTTTAAGTCTCCTTTTCGACCTACAGAACAACTAATACAATATCTTGCAGGGTCTAAGTGTTCAAACAATGTTGAATGAATAAATGTATATCTTCTTTCCTATTTCCCAAACTATGCTGCTAAGTAAGTCTTGATGCTTTGCAATAAAAATACATGAATCTCATGTAATCAAATCTTTATAAGATAAAATAATTTGTACTGCATTCTCGTCTCATTGTATTTGTCACTGGAGGATTGTAAAGTTTTCCTATTTAAAACGTCAATTTTCTAAAAAGTGAATTGTTTCAAAATACTAGTGTGACCTCTTGAGAACAGTGACTTTGTATTATGAAAAGAACACAGTTTTAGCACGGTCCTATTACTTACAGGGAATGCCAACATGGGACAAGATTCATTGACTTCGCTGAGACCAAGTTCTCATATAGACAGTAGGGATAATAGTATTATTTCTCGTGGGATTTTTAATGCAGATTAGAATAACTGATACAGATAAAGGCCTCTTTGTAATTTAAGAATTACCATTTACTGCACATCCACTATGTGTCATTAGTCTTTTACTCATTATTTATTACTCATGGCATAACCACATCACCTTGCTCTCGAATATCAATTTTACCTAACCCCATATAATAATTTCATGAACTTTATAAACAAAAAACTACAAATACATTTTTCACATGCAGGTAGTCTGGGGCTGGATTTTCTAACTTTCAGAAGTTTGATTCCTTCTTTAGCAGGGCTTTGTGAATGTATTCGTCTACTCAGGCTGCCATAACAAAATACTGCAGGCCAGATGGCTTAAATAATTGTTTATTCTTCTCACAGTTCTATAGGCTGGAAGTCCACGATCTGGGTACTGGGAAGATTGGTTTCTGGTCAGGTCACTCTCCTTGGTTTCTTGATGTGCCCTCACATGGCCTTTTATTTCTGCACACACAATTAAAGGGGGGAGGGGAATCAATCAATCTCTGGAGCTTCTTCCTTTCTTATAAGGACACCAGTTCTACTGGCTTAGGGTCCCTCACTAATGATTTCATTTAATCTAATTACTCCCTTAAAGATCCTATCTCCACATGCAATCATACTGGGGGCCAGGGCTTCAACGTATGATTTTCGGGGAGGATGCAAGTCAGTCCATTCACATAAGGTGTGGTGGTTTGTTAAACGTCCAGAATTTTTTCTGATACTCATCTCTTTAAGAGGTAGTAGTGTTTAACTCTCCTCTTCGTGAGGGCAGGCTGGATTCATAACTTACTTCTACTGCATAAAATATGCAGAACCGGAGATGTCATTCCAAGAAGAGGCTGTACAAAGGCTGCAGCTTCAACTTGCATGTTCTAACTCACTCTCTCACTCTACGTCTTACTCTCTTGGATCGTTTGATCCGGGGAAAACCACCTCCCATAGGGAGAACCACATAATGAGGGATTAAGGCCTCTAACCTATATCCAGGGAGGCACTGAAGTCTGCCAACTACCATATGCATGAAGTTATGAGAAGATTCACCCACTCCACTCAGACCTCGAGGCGACCACAGATACAGCCGACAGTCAACTGCAACCTCATAATTCCTAGGAACGTTGTTCCAAGTACTGCCTGGTTTCTCCTTGCTCGTTACAGTAAGATGAGACGGGGGGAAAATAAACTAAAGGAAAGGCCATGAAACTTGAAAGAAATAGGCCTTAATGGTTTTGAGACATCTCAGACATTCCAGATAGTAAACAATTCTAAAATCAAGTAGTGGCTTCTCAGCAAAGAGCGCATACAGAGTGTTGCCAGGAAAACTAGTCTAAAGATGAAGTCAAGGATGTGACCATCAAATTATTTCGGAAGACCTCAGAAAGAGCTACAGCAGTGCCTGAGAGCTTCCTGCGATCAGACAAAAGATTCACCACACATATCAACTGAGTGTCTTACAGATCCTCTCGATCAAACAATAGGGGTGCTAGGAATCTTAAAGGCACAGTCCTTCACCAGTCTCAGCAGAATCCTACAGTGGAGAAAGGCTTATCTGTAGGAAACTGGGGGTGTGGCTTTTGTCTAATAGAGTCACCCTCTATAAGCATCACGCTGATGAGGTTTGCAGAAGAACTACAGATGCAAAAGCACTGCCAGCTTGAACTGAAAAGGACAGAAACAACGGAGAATGAAAAGAGGCTTTGGACCTCCAAAATTCTACTGTCAGAATGCAGGCCCAGAAAACTACTCAGCTGCAAACACATTCTGTGTGTCATGAAAAAGGAAGGAGGAAGAACCAAAGGCCCAGATGGTGGAGCTGAGAGCCGTGGGAAATTACCCCCAAATCCGGAGATCTTATTGATAAATATTCAAAAGTCGCCCAGCAGGATTTCACAATAGTTATGGACCAATGACATTTTGTGCCTGTGTTTACTCATTTGGATCTGGAAAGCACAGAGTGGTTATCCGAAGCCTGCCCCAATATTACAGGTGCGTGTGTGTACACTGTGCGTGTTGTCAGCAAATAACATGCCTTTAGTTCCATAGGTGGAGGGACACTGTCCTCAAGGGGCCATACTTAAGGAACTAAATCCTGAGTCTTATCTACACCTGGACTCAATTTACATGATGAGATTCTGGGCTTTGAGCTGAGGCTGCAATAGGATGAGACTTTCGGTGGCCTTGAGACCGGGTATATATTTGTGTGTGAGATGAATGTAAACTGCGTAGTAGGAAAGGCTTGGTTTTACAAATATATCCACAAACCCTTTGATATTCATCTCTTTAAGAAGTGGAGCTTACTTCTCTTCTTGAGTGTGGGCGTGCTGGGCATCGTGGATGTCAATAGCTTGTTTCCAGTAAATAATCTACATCAAGAGTAACGAGGTGTGACTTCTGAGATGAGGAATTATAAAAGAGCATGGCTTCCTTGTTGGATGACTTTTCTTGTTCTTCTGCTCTTATACCCTTCTCAGATTACTCATTCTCACGGAAGCCAGCTGCTACTCATTCTCACGGAAGTCAGGACCACGTGACTAGGAACAGTGGCCTCGGGCCAACAGCCAGCATGGGATGGAAACCTTCAACTTCCACGAGTGAGCTTGGAAGCAGGTTTTCAGCCTCAGTCGAGTCTCCAGATGACTGTAGCTGGGGCTAATGTCTGACTGCAATCTCATGAGAGATCCTGAGCCAGAATCACCCAGCTAAGCTACTAAATGTTGAGTGTAATCTGTTATGCTGCAACAGATGACAAATATGGGGGAAAACCTTTCACAATCCTGTACAGGTAAACCTACCTATTCCATAGATAAGGCAGCTGAGGTATAAAAATGTCAAAAGGATTTTTCTCAAACCACACTGTTAATAAATGGCAGGAAAAAGATTTGAATTCACATTTTGGTGTCTCAGAAGAAAAAAGAAAAAAAAAAGCCAGTTGTGTGTAAATAAAAGTCAAAATATAAGGAAACTACAATCGTTTATAAAAATAATGTTTGGGCTGAGACAAAAAGTCCAATAATGAGACTGAAAATTACCACCTGCTTGAGGAATAACTGAGGTGTTGGGCAGGCAGAGAAAAGTACAGGAGATGCTTAAATCCATATACCACAGGGGCCAGGACATCTGGTAAAAAAGAGGTGAGCCATTCCTTCTCAATTCCAGCTTTCCCAATTATGTTAATTGTAACAGAACTTGGCTTGCTGGCAATGCAGAGCTAGTGAGGCATTTGACACACTGTAGAATTTAAGTTCAAAAGTAAAATTGTTTAATGAATGCACACCCTATTCCTTATTCATTATGCAAAGTCGGGTTGTAGAGTTTTTCAATATGTGCTCTAATTCCCTTTAAGAAACGTGATTCCACATTCCTCATATTAGTGCAGGAGGGGGGAAAAAGATATTCTGCTGGAAGAGGCTCTGGGGTCAGTTAGAAATTCTCTGCTCTGTTTTTAAAAGGAAGGTATAATCCCCTTTTCTCAGCAATTGTGTTTTATTCTGTTGAAGGTTGATGGCTGTAAAACACAGCACCTCCCCTTCAACTTTTCCATATAACTTGATTAGACAGGAATAATCTCTTATGCTTTCATGCACAAATTTAGGAGTGACCCAGAACAAACGAGTTTCCTTCATCACCATAGCAACCAGGACTATGGAAAAATGCCACTTACTAGGCTATGCAAGTCAGATTTCATTCCTTTGATGTTAATTAACAAATTGCTTTCAGAAAATCAATGATTTCCCCTGCTCCCCTCTAAATGTTTGTGATATATATTTTTTTAATATTTCCTCAAGTGATGTGGTATAGGGATGGATCGGAGAGACAGAGAGGAACAGAGCACTACCTTCTCCTGGTGTAACACACAGATGATTAGGAATGCAAGAGTGCATGTGGCCAAGATTAGTACTCACTTGGACCTCTTGGGCATTGAGGCACAAACCTAAATTCCTGTTTTCCTACTACACAATTTTCCTTCCTCATGGAAAATGGTAACTGCTTCTGTTCCAGAAAAAAAGTACGAATATATATATATATATATATATATATATATACACACTAAACAAAAGAGCTATCACAAAATTTGTTGTAGAAACTTATAATTAGATTCCTCTATTTTTCTGAACATGCTCCTGGGAATGTAAAATCTCTCAAGGGAAATTTGGTGATCTTCACCAAAAACCTTTACATACCTTTCACTCAGAAATTTGACTCCTAAGAGAATTATTACAAAGAGATATACTCAGAGAAGGGTACACAGATAAATGTACATGGGTAGTCTTCACAGTGATATTTATAATAAATGTTAAAAATGTGACAATGAACATATATATGTTCATGTGTAACCGAAAAATTGTGCTCTACACTGGAATTTGACATTGTAAAGTGACTATAACTCAATAAAAATGTTAAAAAAATAAAAATAATAAAAAAATAAAAAACAAAGTTTCTAAACGCACACACACACAGAAATAAAGTTGGAAACATTCTAAAGGACAATGAGGGATTAAAGTGATCTAAAATGTGTTTTTAGAGAAATTAAACAGGGTTTATAAACTTTTAAGTGGAAAGAGCATGCTCAAAAAGACACTGCCCAGATGATGCATTAAAAAAAATAAATAAGTTTCCAAGCAAAAGTTTCAGAATTTGGCAAAAGAATAAATAAACCTCACATGAAGGGTTTTCTCTTTGTGTGTGTGTCTCTTCCCGAGGTTTGCAGCTGTTTTAACTGCACATATGTGATGGGATATGAAATGATTTTGACAGAAATATATGAAAGATCTAGTTACCTGTAACAGGTCCTCAGACAGGTGTGCACCTATCTTTTTTACTAGATGATGAAAGTTTATTCAAAGATATCATGTCACTGGTCCCAAGAAGTCTCACCACTCTATTCACTGTAATCTGATGTGAAAGAACAATTCAAAGAAGGTATACTTGGAATTTGCTTAATTAAGTTATTGATAAAAGGATTAAAAACTGACATTTTCAAACACACTGAGTCTTACCAAAAAACCCAATTATTAAAAACCATTATCTACTTATAAGTCATGAAAATAATTTCTAGATAAAATGCTGTAAGGGTCAGACACAAATGTACAAATGTGATCAGAGTCTCTTTTCAGCTCCAGGATGAAACCTGAAAGTCTTTTGAAATAAAATTCATGAAGAGCAATTATTTTCAAGTTATTTTGACCAGGAGAATCATTCAAAGAAAATTTTATTCAAAGAAAAACCAATAGACAAAACTAAATGAAATACGGTGTGTCCAGCTGGAAGGGCTGAAGGAGCCATCTCGAGCCCACCCACTTTATTCTATGAACGACAGTTTGGAAACCACCATGGCAGAAGATAGCTTTTACAGCTCCACCCCATCCACTCTTGCCTTTCTTTTAAAAATCAGAGAGCTAGGGACTAAGTCAGGATATCTAGGCTCTTGCAACAACAGCCACAGGGTAATGCAACACTGAACAAGAAATTAACCATTTTGCACTTCCGTTTTCTTGGCTATAAAACGAGAAGATGGATTAGATTGTTTCTCTATATGGAGGGCATCCTCTGAAATGGCTTCCAGTGGTCCAACCTCTTGGTAGTCATGCCCTGTGTAAATTGCTCTCTTCAATTCCCTCTCTTTGAGTGTGGGCTGAACCTAATTAATTCACTTCTCATAAATAGAATAAGATGAAAGTGACAGAACGAAACTTCTGAGATTATGGTGCAAGGACCGTGATCTTCGTCAGTCTCTCTCTCTCCTCCTTCCTCCTCCAACCCCCCACCATTTTCTCTCTTGAAAGGACTCTTCTAGCTTGTGAACAGCCCTATGGAGAGGTCCATGAAGTGAGTGGGCCTGGAAGTGAATCCTCCCAAAGTCAAGGCTTAGGATGACCGAAGCCCTGGTCAGCACTTCAGTTACAGTCTCGACTGCAGCCTAGTGAGAGACTACAACCAGCAGGCAAACTAAGTGTGCCTGGATCCCTGACCCATAGAATTTCAAAGGTATCACAGGCTTGTAGTTTTAAGGTGCAAAGTTTTGAGGTAATTCTGCACAGAATCAGGTAACTACACATAGCAGATCATGTTTTCTTCTATTTCTGAGGTTCTTTCCTTTGAAAAGGTGTTTAAAGAGCATTGGTAGTTACCTATGAATCCAGAGCAAAGCTTGATAGCTTAAAAAAGCAATTTACCCTGATTTTGAATTTTTAATCATCTTTTGAAAAATCCATTCTTCCTAGTTTTTATTCCTCATCCTGTCTAGATGCTGGAATGAACTACGTACTGAACTTGCCTCAAAATCATAGACACTCCGCACTCCTTCTTCTGGCCTTTACAGTATCTGTGACATAAGCGGCTGACAATTCACATTAGGGATCCCACTGAGTTGAATTCAGCTTTGAGAGGAAACCATTCTTTCCTCTTAAGAAGCATAAATGCAAAGGCCCTTTAAGAGTTAAAGGGAAACTGTTCAGGAAATTTTTTGCCAAATCAAAGCCAAATTGCATTATCTTAAAGAGAAGCCGTTTTCACCCTACTACCTTGTATAGCTTAAGCTCGTAACTTGGTCCTGTTCATCACAACTGGTCGAGTCTTTGTGAATTACCACTCAAAATAAATTCCATAACCACGCTTTATATAATCTCATATTTCTTAGGCATTATATGCTAACTTGTAATGAACTAAACTAACTATACCCCACTCCTCCAACTCACCCTACATTCAAATTACATAATCTCCCTGAAGAAAAAATGCAATATTTACTGCGTCTTTACAAAATAAGACAGTAAGCATCCAACAGGTGTTTAAACTGCAAATGCTTTGGGAATTGATGGAATTATCATTTTGTGTATTTCTTAGTGCCAATTACTATGTTGCCTAAGAGGCACTCACATATTATTTGTTGAAAGAAATGACATTCTAATATGAAACAGTAATCTACCCCTCTCCCCAAAATTCCAGTCTTACTCCCACCCATAGAGTATAACTATCTCCATTATTATTATTTTTTTTTGAAATCCTAGGTAGAGCAACCAACTCTAACATAACAAAACAACTCTAGAATATGGGGCATAAATTTGCTAATAAAACATATAATAAATAGTACCAAAGTAAAGACCAAAAAAATCCAGTTTTCTCTCATAACGTCCTGAAATGTACCTCTGAGCACCCCTTCCTGGGACCACATGCAGTCTGGCCTGTTCACTTAATATTCATATTCATGTTTGGGAGAGGAGGAAATGTCCCTCTATGTAGGTCGATGAGAAACTGGAGGCACCTCTGCAAAGTCAGCTGTCTTGAAGCCACCGTGACCACATTTGATCTGTAAGCGTGGAAAACGGGAAGCCAATTTGGTGGCCTCCGTTTGATAGGCCAGCTCTTTGGAAAAACTGAAAGGTAGAAGAGAGCCAGGAAGGCTCTTGACACTGTATGACAGTGTCAGGGGAAAAGCAGAAAGTCACATTAGCATGTGATTATGCTGACAATCAACCGGAGTCACCTAGCACCCATTTTTGATTAGAGATTAGATGGTGGAATTGACAGACCCGAGATGCATTATGAAGTTGTGCATTCAAGTAGCACCACAGAGGAGAAGAGCTAACACGAACTTCCTTTTGGAGTATATTTTGGGAGGCTCATTTTTCTAAAGAAAAAAAAAAAAAAGAAAAACTCATGTATACTATCTAGCATAGCATCTTTATACCAAGACGACCTATTTTCTTATAAAAGCAAGAAGCACTGGAGTTTCCAAGAGTAGATACTAAATGAAATAACACATCTTAATTCCAAATATAAGAAAAGACTTAAAAGATTACTATTTAATTCTCTTTACTTTGGGAGGATTTTTTTTAAAGATAATTCTTAAATTATAAGCTGCTGTAACTATTATTTACAAATCACTATCATAGCTGCATGGGATGCCAAATATTAAAATGTGTCCAAAAAGAATAGCTTTCAGTCCTAGCTATTTATTAATCACCTGGGGAGATTATTTTTTTAAAAACCACTGAGAGAGAGAGAGAGAGAGAGAGCGCGATTCCTTAGATCATATTGAACGAGAAAGTTTAGGGCTGGGAACCAGAAACAAGTATTCCTAAAAGTTCAAAATTTCATTAAAATATGTTCCCAGGCATCCTTAGAAAAGAGAGAGGAAAATCAGTGCTTGAATCTATGATTCTGTCCAGAAGCACGTATGACCTCACTGCCGCTCATCTGTGGCCAGTAACTGTTTCTCACTTTCAGACCACGTCTCTGTCTTACACTAGATGCTCCTCCATCCTCACTTTCTGGAGCATACCATGCTCAAGAGGATGGTGCTTCCTTCCAAACATGGGGAAGACTGGTTTCCGAGCAGTCCATGGACTGAGGGATCTGAGACTCTGCTGGATTTCTCCCTGGGAAAGTTCCCTTCTCTTCTGCCAGCGCCTTGAGGGAAGAGTTGTAAAGAAGTTTCAGGGAAATGAAATCTTTCCTGAGCTTATCTATGATCTCCTTGTTATCTGCAGCAATTTTGCTTCCTCTGGGTTCAGTTGGATTAACCAAGCAGCCCTCCCCGCAGGAAAAGTGAGAGTGGCTTTCTGTCCACACTCTGGGTGGGAGACTCTCCTCTGTTTCTGCATGCTTTACAGCATTCTTTGTTGTTGTTGTTCTGTGGTTTTCAAGGATGGTTGTGTAGCAAACAGCATTAGAACACAGAGATCATGTCTTTCTCTAGGGGTGAGGGCAGATTTCTCTCCTGACCAGAATAATAAAGGTACCATCTTCCCTCCAGGCAAGCAAAGATCAGGAAGTTTCAACTCCTTATAAACTTGAGCGGGGGAGGTGTTCTAAGCTTTCAGTTCCTCCGCTGTGGTGCAAGCCCACTGTGGGCAACACCCACCTGGGCCACCCCACATCACCCTTGTGAGCCTTGGGGTCAGGAAGAACCCAGGGGAACACAGAGCCTTTGCTTCCTGCTGTAGCACGAGCAATAAAGTGATTTTTTTTTTCCTGAGCCAGGAGTCCTGTGTGCCAAGGCCCATGAGATCATGCCAGGCTAATTAGTTCATGTAATAGGGCAAAATCACAGACCTTCATAGCTTGAAAGAGCATGGATTAAGTCCCTGGACTCCACGGGACACCTGGTCAGTGGTGAGCCCCAGCTCTACCACTTACTTGCTGTAAGACTAACTGGCTCCACCACGTGCTGGCTACGTCACTAACAACAGGACTTTCCAGTTGGGATCTTGGCAGGAACAGCCGCAGTGGTAACAACAGGAACAGAAAATAAACACCACGATCGCGGAAACTAATAATAGTGAATTTCCGTCAGCTGTATTTTAGACACTGTGTGGAGTGCTTTATGTAACTTAGCTCGTTCAATCACAGATGCCATACAAAATAAGATATCAGAGGCTATCAGCATTTTATCTTGCAGCATTATCACAAAGATCAAAAGGAAATATTGATAGTGAGGTATACTGGGAGCTGTAAACAGAAATCCACAAGTCAGTCTATTTCCTTCTCTCTGTGCACCAGGAGCTCAAGCTGGGCCCTTTCATCTCCGCCTTTGCACGTGCTGTGTCATCTGTCTGAAATGCTTTTGTCTTTCTTCTTCTGCAGCCTCCTGTTTGTCCTGCACGACTCAGCTCAGAGAAGCAGTGTGAGGGGGACAGATGTTCGCCCTCTCAACATGTTTCCTTTTTGAGCCAAAATGTAACTTCTTCTGACCTCCTGGGTCAGAGAAAGTGTTCACCCTTCTTTGCAACACCATTTCTCACTTACGTTCACGGGAGGCAGAGGGACTTCACTGTGCGGAAAGAGGAAAAAAGTGCTCCTGCATATTCATCTTCCTCTTGAGGCTCTCTCCCAAGAGAGTCGCCCACCACCTCCATCTCCGCAGGGTGAGTCACCCAGGGGAGCTCTTCCCTGGCCTGGGGAGCTGAGCGGCAGGGATCTGGGTCCTTTGCCAGTGATCAGGGAGTAACCAGCTCATCTGGGCAGGCCATCACGGCTGCGGGCTGGGAAAAACCCAAGTGGACCCCTGGTTCAAGTCACCTTCTCCAGTCCCACTCTACTGTAATGACGTCGATAATTTTTACTGCTCTCTCACTCCTATATTGACTTTTGATTGATTTGGAAGCTGGAGGGTAGGGTTAGCAAATAACGGGCACATCCTGAAAACAATCCACCCCAGCCTCCCCTAGCTCCCCCAGCAATGTTCTTAGAGAACAATTAGGGCACTGTTTCCCTGCCTGACTCTTCATGCAGCTGAGCCAGGGGTGGAGTCAACCGACATCTGCATCCTCAGTACGAGCAGGATTTGGGACACCGTGTACTGAGCATTGTGTATTGAGGATGTAGTAGGTAACAATCAAGGAAAGAGCAGGAGTAACTCCGAGAGAGTCTCTCAGTGCTTTCTTAGCTTATCTTTGCAGCAGTCACATTTGAATGTTGGCCCCACTCCAGACAAGCGATACCACTTGAGAGCCCTGCACCCAAAGATCAGAACAAGAAGATCACCTCTAACTAGGAGGACTCCATGCACGTGGTTCTGTGTTTGTCTTCCAAAGGTGGCAAGTCATCCGGATGAGATGCCAGAATGTCATACAGTCACTGGCTTCCAAGCCATGTCAGAATATTAGGAAAAATCTCTCACTAGTGATGTTTCATTTTATATCAAAGGATTTCATAGTCATTAAAAAAAATGGCAACGAGGAACACTTCTTAGCTCTCCAAGAACATTATTAACCACCAAAACACTGAAGAGATGGACAAAGGAGGGCACCCTCTGAGATGCCCCTGACAGTCTGTGTTGATTACATGTTCTGCCCTTCTGGCTTCTTCCAACTAAAGCCGGAGCTACACTCTTATACAAGTTTCTGAAAATATGGAACTGGCCTTGGTACTCAAAGCATAACACTAAGCATTTGTCCCGGAACTTGGAAGACTAAGACTGAGACACCGTAAGTCCTCAAGTAGTCTGTGATGACAGTTTCCAAATTACACTTTGACAGTGAAAGTCTTAATTTTTAGCTGGCATTTATTGAGTGTTACTACACACCAAGTGTTTTATCTGTAGCATTTCATTTAATCCTCGCAACACTCAAGGGAGAGAGAGAATGTTACTCTCATTTTACAGATGGGGAGATGGAGTTCTGATAACTTGCCCAAGTTAAGGTAGTCAGTAGAGGGACCAGGATTAAAACCCGCATTTTGCTACCCCCATGGCCAAACTGCCTCTCCCTGGCTCAGGTTTTAAGAGTGATCCAATCCATGGGCAACTCCTCAGGTGTGCATATTGGTAAATGCCTTGGATTGTTTAGCTGAGAAACTGTTTCAAAAATTCAAGCTAACATCAATAACTTGGTCTATTTGTCCACTGACATGAGATCACATAGGATAGTAGGTCGGTGTGTGGGTTCTGTGACCTGACAGCCCTGTGTTTAAATGACCTAAAGAAAGTAACTTCCTCTTGGGAAACTGGAGTTATGTCAGCTGTTAAAATGGGAATAACAGAAGTATCTACTTTTATAGAGTTTTTATAAATATCAAAAGCAATGAAAAACGTTTCTTCTGTAAAGCATAGGGAACCATATTCAATATCTTGTAGTAACTTATTATGAAAATGAATATACATATGTTCATGTATGACTGAAACATTATGCTGTACACCAGAAATTGACACATTGCAAACTGAGCATACTTCAATTAAAAATAAATAAATAAAAGGCAATAAAGAATTTAGAAAAGGGATTGGCCCCCAGAAAGTTATCAACAGATGTTAGAAATTAACCTGTGGGTTTCAAATGAAGAAAATCCTTTGTAATTCTAGTGGCTTCTATATAAACTCTCAAAGATTTGTGAAAAGTTTTTGTTTTAATTGAAGTTTTGTTTATTTATTTATTTTAGTTTTAGGGGTTTCTTTCTGGGGGGGAGGAGAAGTAATTAGGTTTGTTTATTTGTTTATTTATTTATTTTTAAATGGAGGTACTGGGGATTGAATCCAGGACCTTGTGCATGCTAGGCACACAATTTACCACTGAGCTATACTCTCTCCCCTTTGACGTTTTTTTTTTTTTTTGGAAACAATATCTCATCTGGTAAAAAAATACATTAGACTCAAGATTTTAAAAGGGAAGACAAGAACTTTACAGAAATTTATATAGACTAACTGTTCCCTCAAAATGCATCTGTCTTCCTGAACCCCTCACTGATGGACAGAGAACGTGTGCTTTCCAAGTTCATGACATCCCAAAGGGTAGCCTTGGAATATTACTATAGATTCTAGAAAAGTATAACTTACTTCTAGCATTGTAAATTGAAGAGCGAATAGCTCCTAACCCTGTTGATCAGCTGCTGTTGAGGGTTGAAACTGACCATGGAGGAGAAAAAAAAAAAAACTCTCTTCTTAAAGGCTCCCAAAAAATATCCCGACACATGGAGACTAGCACACTTGTTATTCCACCAGATTTCCCCACACCTGCATGCATATAACACATCATTTTAAAAATTCACTACCAACATTTGAAATTGGATTCATTTTAACGTGGGGGAAAAAAATACTAAGAAAACTGCTAGTTACCAATGGCCAAAAAGGAAGACTTTTCCATACAAGGAACAATTTCTGGAGCTCTGTGCAAAGCTAATTTTGTCCTCCTCCTTCTTTTATTTATATTACAGATATTTTGCAAGTTCCGTAAGACTCCATCCCACACAAGACAGTGAATCGAAGTGTCACAGAAGACTGAATTTCCTCAGCATTTCACAGTTACCAAAACACCTGTGCTAAATACTTTTCTGTGTATCAGCTGTGAAAAACTCCCTGTTCAGTAGCCCTCCAATTTCTCATTTATTACCCATGGTGGAGGAATTCTGGGTGCCTAACAATAGGTTATTGTTAAGCACTTGGAAGAATAGTGTTTCAAGAGCTTCACAATGGATTTAAAAAAAAAAAGGTACCAGCAAATTTCACCTACACTCCTTACAGACAGTCGCTTCTACCTCTTCTGAGATGCCGCCTTATCTGGAAATTAATTAAGCAGAAACTAGATGGGCACAAATACCGTAACATCCTGAAGCTTAATTAGCAAATGCTTTTTAACTTCACAACAGGTCCTAGCCTTGTTGGTTACTTTGTTTCTTAAGAGAGGAGAAAGCCAAGCTGGTATTATTCTTTGCTTCTTTTCAGAGAGGAAACAAGCATGGAAATTTAAAAATAGATCAAGGGATGCTTGGAGGGCAGCTCCCTAGCAACCCGGGCTGCCTAGCCGGTATGCTAACATGAGTGGCCAGCTCTCTGCCAGGTGTATCTGCAAGCCACTCCCACTGATGGCGAAGATGTGGAGGGAATACAAATGCGTGCAGACAGGGAGAGGCCACGCACAGGTGCCAGGTATCCCTCCAAGTCGCAGGCAATCTGACTGGGGGTGGGGGGGTGTCCATGACTGTGCCCAGCAAATTTCTCAACTACACCCCCCCCCCCAGTGAGGCTACCAGCCCATCTCCTGGGGTCAAGCAGAGAGGCTGGAGGTGGGAGGACTCGTGGTCATCAAAGACCCATGAGAAGAGAAATCATTTCTGAAATGATTGCTGTTTGACAGTCAAAAATCATGGCTCTGCCTTTTCTTTATTAAGTAACAAAGGAGAAAATGAAAAAGATGGAATGTTTATTGATAGTCTTTGTGCCTGGTGCCACAGAGCTTGTTTTTGAGGCTCTGATGTGAAGGGGGAAAATAAAATTCCTGCATGTCATAGAGCTGCAGAGTACAGGCGCCCTGGTGTGCACTGTGAAAATACCATAGAAAAATATGACATCAAATTGTCTGCCTACGATGATACCATTTCTTATTAAAATAAAAAGAAGAAAGGTATAGAGACTAACAATGCATTTCTTTTTCTCACTCAGACTTCACATAAGGAAATTTACCTGGATTTTCAAGATGTTAAAAACAAGTCCTCGTGTCAAAAATGGAATAATTAAGCATTCAATACCAGCCCATTAACCAGATGTGATTCCCCCACATATTGATTTTTTTTTTCTTTTTGGCTTGCTTGTTCAAGATGTCTTTGAAGGAAAATGTCAAGCAACTTATTTTTATTCAAAATGTTTTTCCTTTCTCCCTCCCTTCCCCTTCCTTCCTTTTAAGACACCAGTCTCAAATCGTTGGCCATTCATTACTTTTTGTACAAATATTTTTGTCTTCAACTTTCTTTGAACAGTGAAAAATTCTACAATAAAAAGGTACAAAGAGGAATATAATGAAGTTTCATGTTTTCATCACCAAGATTAAGGAATGAAATCCTACAAATGATACTGAAGTTCACATTTTTACCTCCTGATCTCATTCCTTTCCCACACACTGAGAGGCAGTGTTCCCAGAATTTGGTATATATCATTTCCAAGAATCTCTTTATAACTTCCTTCTATATGCACCTATCTGTAAACAATATTGTCTATGTTTCCAAATTTTTAATTTATTGTTATATTATACAACTTGATTTTTTAAATTCTGTAACTTGCTTTTAAAAAAACGCAAAATTGTATTTTTGAGATTTATTCATGTTAGTACATTTGTTTTCATTTCATAGACTATCTACTCAAATGAATAAAATACAATTTAATTATCCACTTTTTTCAACTGTAAGTCCTGGTTTCCATTTTTCACATAATTATAAGTAATGCTGGTATTATCACTCTTGCTCATGTTTAAAGACAAATTCTTATCTGCTTGAAACAAATAGTTCCAAAGCACATGTTGTCACCTCCCCATATATTCCATGACAACCTATGATGTTGCCTTAAAAAAAAAAATTAAAATGTACTGCACTCTTATTTGGTAAGACCGCTCTGCTGGCTCTGTGTTTTCCATTATATACCTCTCGTTGTAGGAGTCTGAAGTAGGTTATTTTATCTTTGTTTTACAGAAACAGAAACTGGGGCTCAGAGAATGGAAGCAACAGGCAGGCAGAGAGCAGGTGTGGTCTTCAAACATAGAGCTGCCTGACTCCAGAAGCTCCACCCTACACCACCATCCTCTGCCGCTGACCGTGCATAGAAAACTTGCTCCACTGGCCTCCCTAAGTTGAGCATTCTTCCCAACAGAAATTTGTCGGGCATGAATTCAATCAATTCTTATTAAAACGCATATAATATGCATTTAACACTGTACCAGTGAATACACAGTATGAAGCACATGAAAAGCACAAAAGGCCGAGATGAGCATGGAATATTGTATTATTAATTAATGACCCAAAACACCATGCTCTTTCTGAAACATAAATAGCAGTTATTATTACTGTCATATAGATTGCATATATTAGTATTATTTTGACAAGCAGGCATCTTATTGCTTTTATATTTGATTAGAAGTTTAAGAATGAAGAAATGGTTTTATTCGGATATCAGGAAAACAAAGGCATATATTGTGCACTTACTCATCTGATACCTATTCTATTGTTCTTTGTGCCTGTATTTCAGAGTCTAGAAGTGCATGAACATCACTGTCATCACCATCAGCCTCACCTTTAATATATTTATAGTGAGGGCAAAGTAACTGAACATACACTTTGTGTTACAGAAACGTGCAGGTCTGCTTCCAAGTTCAATGTAATTTTTTTCCCCTGAACATGTGTTTTTAATCATTGTCATTGATAAAAAAGGAAACCTCACCAATCATTGACTGTGCTTACTAAATCATAATATTCATTTTTCATTCTCATTCACCAATTTGGTAAGGGTATTTCTTGCTTAAATGTAGCTCATGAATTTCAATCTTCTTTAATGTCATTCTGCTATTCTTGCAAACTATACATAATGTGTTATTTTTATTATAATGTAAAAGATTAGTCCAAAACTTAAAAAAAAATCTTAAAAACACTATTTAGAAGATTTTAAAATAGGTTTGAAAATGCTATTTCCAAATTTTTTAATACTTAGACGTGAGGCAGATTTTTTTTTAAGTGACACACATTGTTTTCAGCAACAAAACTGCCTTTTAATGTATGCTTTTCCAAGCATCGTATTTCAAAATGCCTTCCCAGAGCATAAGTTTTATAAAATATGTACTTCTTTCACAGTTTGTGAAAATATTACCAAAGAGATTGTTTAAGTGTGTCTTTTTAAAAGATATCTTTGCTAGAATAAAATAATGCCATTTGCAGCAACATGGATGAAACTGGAAATTGTCATTCTAAGTGAAGTGGGCCAGAAAAAAGAAATGCCATATGATATCACTTACATGTGGAATCAAAAAAAAAAAGGACACCAATGAACTACTTATTATTTATAAGTTATACGATTGATTTCTTGAATATGTGTAAGCACATTTGACTGTCCTTTATGACTGGATTACTGCCTTCTGTTGATTCTGACTTGTGAGTGGCTTTCTTCCTTTGAGAACTACGTAAGTTTGAAAAGCTAAAGCTCTAATCTGTTCTCAGAAACAATAATCAGTACCAATATGTTAACTAAAAACATGTGCAGTATATTGCATATACGTATTTACATGTAATATAATGTATATGTGCTGTCAAATTGTAACAGTTCTACCAATAAAACTGAAAAATGAAAAGAAAATACCTTTGCTAATTAATTAGCAAACTCACACATACCCCTTGAGTTCAGTAACACTTTTAAGAACTTTACCAAGAGAAAATCTGAGAACCTCTACGAGGGACAAAAGCCTTCTTATCAATCTCCATTTCACTATGTACTATACTATATAATGACTCACCTTTACTTTAAGAGTCTTGTTTTTATAAAATTAGCCACACTGTCGATAACCGGTATTAAAATACGAATTTTTAGTAGACTCCTGAATGAGGTGGTGTATGAACTTCATACCTGATGGTTTTCTCATAATCTTAACCCTGTAATCTTTCTTATTCTGCTCAACATCTATGCTATCAATCATTCCACTTCCTGAAATAATCCCACACCTTTCCACAAAACATAGTTTGTAGGAGAGGAACTGTGCAATAGTGAAAAATTACTTCATGGGAACACTTTTCTTTAGTGACTCAAAAAAAAAGTTATTTTGTAATACGTTGTTGAATAAAAATCTGGCAAATAACCATAAATTGGAGGAATTAAACTCTATTTATTATATTTATTAAACTATACAGATAAGTTCTTCACAATTCTAAATGATGGTTGTATCGCCCAACACTTAGGTATTTTCTATGCATCGTTTGACAGTATTTATTGACAAATATTAAGTACTTTAGTTTGTGTTCTATATTATTTTCGTATGTTGTTTCAGCTATTTTTGCTGTAGCAGAAAGAACATGTGGCTTTTTATTTCTTGCTAAGACACCTCAAAATAGGCTTCTACATATTAGTCATGAAGTGTACTAACATTTTGTAAGGTACTGGAAAGAGCACAGTGTGCATTTTAATATCCCTGAAGCAAGTCTAGGCCTTGCCTTCAAGCAGCTCTAGGGTGTGCCTTCAAGTTCCACATGGCTAGCTTGTAAATGTCTTGTTAATTGTGATGGCTTCATTCTTCTAACCTTAGCTTGTTTCTCAAGGCACAACCCACACTCAGCGAAAATTTTGTGGTCTTTCACACAAGTAAATCTAAATCCTTACATCAGCTGTGATTCTTCCTAAATTCAGTTTATGGACACCAACTTTTCAGGCAAGTGTGATTAGATAATTATTATTTGGTTGGTTTTTACTTGGTTTTGTGACTTCTGAAGACTTCATTCTAACAGAAGTGTCAGTTCTTTCATTTTCAGTTGTTCATTTATGTTTCCATCTTTAGTATTTTATCATCTCTAATCTATAGTTTCTTTGCAAGAATCTATTTAGTTAAACCTTGTGTGCATTCTGCAAATCCATTTAACAAAGCCTACATGAAGTGCAATACGTCTCAATCCGTCCAAGGAAGATAAAGGAGAAAGGGGGTCTCTGTCGACACCCCATCATGTGGGTTTCCTACACCCCCACCCCAGGGACACGTCAGATTAATTTTTCTATAAAATATTATTAAAGTTAATTCCATCTTCTATGTTCATCTAAATAGAAAATGTAAATCTCATTCTCATATTTTCTTCCTATCACCTGGGGTACATGCAGCCACTTTACATGATGGTTATAGTATTCTAGACCTAGTTGAAGGGGCTCAAACCCAGATTGAAGTTCATTCCCACATTCAGCAAGTGTTTATTCAGTGCCTACCACATGCCAGGCATAATGCTGATCATGAGGAACACAAAAGAGTTCAACAGAAGAGAATCCGTTTTCATGGAACCTACCGCCTGGTGCGTGAAAAGACAACTAAGTTAAAAGGCGTAGACTGATAAACTGTAATAAGTAACCTGATGGAAATGAACACGAGTGGGAGCACAGACATAATTTCGATGGTGAGAGCAAAGAAGATGTCTTTGAGGAGACTTGAAAGATGAGAAGATAGTACTGGGAAGAGATGGAAGAACAGGACTCTAACCAACAGCTGGTACAGTTAGATCACAGTGGGAAAGGGGGAGAGTCTCTATCAGTCTCTCTAAAATTCCAATGCTAGAACAATGGAACTTCTGGAGGCCAATGACAGGATCCAAGGAAGGGGGCAAGAGGTGTCCCAGTACTAAGGGCAATGAGCAGCTCCAAGGAGACCAAATGGAGGATACAATTTGGATGCCACGTAATTGCTGTGGAAAACAAAACAAAACAAAACCTATTTCAGGAGCCCTTGGACTCCTAGAACACTTGCAATACCTTCGGTGGGGGATAAGGGAAGTCTAACGGGACAGCGAAAGTGGGTAGGGATGAAAAGAAAATAATAAAAAATAAAAGGTTATGGGCAACAGCAGTTTGCTATGTGTGTACAAATGGATAAGACTTTGTCCTCACTGTTAGATGAAGCTGGGTTTCAGTGCCAGTCCCACCACCTGCTACCTGAGTTATCCTGATACGGTTAGTTCACCTCTGAGTGACAGCTAGATACAGCTATAAAATAGGAATAAAAACAATCACCTGCCCACATAGGTTCTCTGGTAAGTGTGTGATGAGTTGACGTATGTAGTGTTTAACCTGATGCCTGACACACAGAAGAACTTGATGGACTTCAGCTATCTGTATTGTTACTTCATGAGTAACATGAAATACTTTTTGTCCCTTGGACATCTGAGAGCCAGCAGACCTCTGAGCGAAGGTTCCAGACTTCCAGGATTAGCAATCTTACCCTGTATGTAGGAAGACGCTGTTTTACAGACGGAGCCATCCCTTTGGAAGCAGAATATTGTCATCACAGAGCAAAAAGGACCAGACCACTGGAGAAAACAAGGACACCCAAGCTGCCGTTCAGTCTGTCACAGGACCTGCTGCCCTCATTCACCGACACACTAACCAATGGTTAGTTCGTTAAATTCCTCTTTCATTTGGTGATGCTACATAGCACTGACCTTTTCCAGCTCTATGGACGACAATGCTGAAAACAATGTGCTTCAAAGACAATGAAGAGGCAGGGGTCGGACACAAGGACATAAACGAGCCTTTACATATATAGTTTTAGAGGAACGGGACTGCCCTTAGCCAGAATTTGTCTCTCTCACCAGTTCACATGAATTCTACTACTGGATTTCATCATTTCAGCCTTTCCATTCTTTAACAATTTACCATCGTAAGAGGCATAACAGAGTTTTCAGCCAAAACTTTAAACAGGAAATAACTTATCATTTTATTGGACTAAAAGGTAACATGGCCTTATAGAAATGGGAAGAAGGGTGGCACAGAGGTGGCAGAAAAGACAAGCAGTATCACAAGGGAGCACATTGTTAGTTGCAGCCACCTTTCCATTTAGGAAAATGGAAGAAGGCTGCCAGTAGAGCCTTAGATCTTGGTGCCCAAAACCCTTTGACTCAGTTTCTTCCTAAGAAGAGATTACAACCTAAAACATCTCTTCAAGTGGACCATAGTCCTCAGAGGCCCAGAGGCACTCTGCCTTCCCTAGAACAGAGTAACTGAAAATTGGACTGGGGCATCCATGAATGTAGAATTAAAATAACAGTAAATACACTGTTTTACAAAATGATTTATTGTGTGTTGGATTGATATTCTGAGAAGATGCTGATGAGAAGGATACTTTCCCCTCTTTTTTTTTTTTTTAACAATGTGGATAGCCTAGTATAGTTTTTTCTTAAAGTAACACTTGTCAGTTCACACATACACAAATAATTAATAAATAAATAATAATAACAATAATAATAATAATGAGGAGGAGGAGGCGGAGGAGGAAGGAGGAGAAGAAGCAGCAGCTGCCATACTCACAGTATAGTTCTTGGCTAAAAGTACTTAATGTAGCAGCTGTGAAGTTTCACCTAATAGTGTTTGCAGGTTTAAAGCAGAGACAGTCTTTTGTGATTATTACACATGCAATGGACAGCAGTCAAAATAACCTACTCCTTCTGAGAGCTCACTAGCATATAGTATATACCCTTTCCTTTTGGGGGTAATAGTAAAGCTAAATTAGGAACACTAACATTATAAATTCCAAGAACTGTGTTGAGTATCTTAAAAGCGCTATGTGAGACTAGCCCTATTATTACTATTTTAATGTTAAGCAAATTGGTTCCAGCTCCAGATGAGAGAGAGAGAGCACACCCCTCCCCACCCCACCTCTCGCTCTGTACACAGTCCCCAGAGAGCTACGTGACATCTACGCTGCTACACAACCTGACGGACACGTGGAGGAACTGTATGTGGACTCTGAAAAATCAACAGCAGCAGTAAGACTCGGGAAGAGACAAAAAACCATAGCACTACTGAATCGGCAAGGAGCTTACTAATATCTTCCCTCTTGTTTCTCTCAACCTGATGGATTGCAATATAATCTGAAACACAAAAGTGGTAACTGAGGCACAGGCAGAGAGAGTTCCTCCTCATTTTGGCTGGAAGAGTGGAAAGAAGAATTGCCAACCACAGAGAGAGGACAGACAGACACCTCCCCCACACACTGTTTATTTTATTACTTCTCCATTTCCTCACACTCCAGCCCCCTAGAAATCCTGTGTTGGCAGCAGTAGCGGCAGAAACAGGAGCCTGCAGGAGCCAAAACGAAGAACACCTTCCCCTCTATTTTATCAAACTATGGGTCCAAGAGAGTGGGGAGAACTTTTTTTTTCCTTTCTGTCCTCTTGCAACTTGGCCTTGGATGCAGATATAATCACAACAGTGCACAGCAAAGTGGGGTGATGGGTTACCAAAGACCCAGCATTCTGGATGGAGAACTGAAAAGGGGTGCTTCAGAGAAATGGAAAATATGTGGGAGATTGTAGAGGAGATATCGTTTGGGACAATAATCCCATGAACTTTTTCATAGACTACGTGGATCTGATCCTAATCAGCACGTTGAATAATCTGAGAGCTGAACAAAAAGACCACTGCCCGGATCCCAGAGTGGTCACTATGTGGCGGCACACATGTGGAACAGATCTGAATAGCTTTGCAAAGGATCTGAACACTGAACTGACATAGAGGTCACAGCCCAAAGAAGGGACATTATAGCTTACAGTTTGAACCTGATCTTCTCAATCAAAAACGTAAACATTCTCCTTGAAATTTAACAGTCTCAAATTTCATAACATAATATTCAAAATGTCCAGGATTTAACCCAAGGTTACCAGACACACAGAGAACCAGGAAAATCTCAACTTTATGGGAAATGACAATTAACGGACGTTGATGCTCTGATGAGAAAAAAAGTTGGAATTATTTAATAAAAAAAAAAAGCATAAAAATGCTTTAACAAATAATTGTGAATATACTTAAAGCAAATGGAAAAACAGAAAAGTCCTGTCAGAGAAAAAGATAATATCGAGAAGAATTAATTAAACTAATGAATGGAAAAAAAATAATAAATGGAACCGTAAACTCACTGGATGTGCTTATTAGCAGAATGGAGGTAACAGAAAAAATAGTCATTGAATCTGAAGATAGAACAATAGAAATAATCTAACCTGAACAACAAAAAGAAAAAAAAAAAAGAACAGTCTCAGGCAACTGTGGAACAGTAACAGAATGTCTACCACTATCTCTGAGAGAAGAGGAATAGTACTAAACAGTTTTGGAAGAAATAATGGCTAGAAACTTCTCAAGTCTGATGAAATACATAAACCTACAGATTCAAAAGGCTCAATAAATCTCAAAAAAGGAAAAAAAAAAAAGCAATACCCCCAGACATAATTAAACTGCTAAAAAAAAATAAAAGACAAAGGAAAACAAAACAAAACCAAACCAAACCTTGAAAAACAACATGTTAACTATAGGGGAAATAATGATTTAAATGATAGCAAATTTCTTTTCAGAAATTATGGGGTCAAAAGACAGTGTCATAGCACTTTTCAAGTGTTAAAAGGAAAATATTATGAACCTAGAATTTTCTTAAAATTTAAATATATTGAATATAATTGAAATATAAGTGAAAATATTCTTCAGAAATGAAGAGCAAAACAAAACGCAAAACATTATCACATGAAGGACAACTAAGAGAATTCACTGCCAGCAAATCTGCTCTGAAGTTAGGCAAAGATGTCAGAAAGACAAAACAACTTTTGGATCACTTGATTATTCTCTTTCCTAAGTTCTCAGTTCTGTGTCTATAACAACAATGTGTACACGTCTCTGGAACCCAGTAAACACTAGTCTGACGTGGTAAAGGACAAGGATGTGCATTTATTCCTCAGGTGGAAGTTCTCTCTGATAACATGCCTTCACTCTTTTCTTCTCGCAGAAGCATGTAAAGTGAAAGGTCTTTTTTTTATGATATTTGATTTTGAATTTCTTATTACAATAACAAAAAAATTAGGGGAGATTTCTGGAATCTTTCCAAGAGAAAGATCTGACTACATCAGGGGGGAATACAAGGAAAACAGTACTTTGGGGGAACAATTTTCTCGTTACTTATCAAAAGCAAGGCAGTGTTACCACAATAGCCAATACAGCTAGACTCCTCCGCTCTGAATTCCACAAGAGTCCCCCAGATCCCTTCACCTCTCTGAGGTTAGAAAATCTAGAGAATCTCTCTTTTGGGTTGTCCCGATTTCCTCACAGAGATGTTGCGAGCGTTAAGGTCTATACATGTACTTGAGGGTCTTCAGCTATGACTTTGAAAAGGGTGAAAATCACAGGAAAGAGAGTTATGGATTTGTCTCCATCCTATGTTAATGTTTTTATGTATCTTCTGAAAATTTAACTTACACATGTTGGTCCTCTGCTAGACTAACATTTCTCACGAGTTGAAGTTTCCAAACCAAAACTAAGTTTCAGCAATAATAGTCCTCTTGATAAATCCTCCTCTCTCTTTGGGTGACTACATTATTTTTTAAAGCACACTATGTCTGAAAATATGTTATTTTTCTTGATTCATTTACAGCCTGCTTAAGAGTGTCTTCTCCATCTGCTTTTATTCCTTATTTGAGTTTAAAAGGAAGAGCTGCCTAAACTAAGCAGATCAATAGACAGCAGCATACACTAATGCATTCATTATGGTGTTAAAATCCTGTTTCCTGTTAATATGGCTCATCTGGGCTCTCATGTCGGCTGTAAGGGCATTTTATAGCTGATCTTTCTCTGGAATGTTTTACTTGTTGAGAATTCTGCCTTGATGAAGGTACAAGGAAGTGACTTGACCATTAACCACCAAAGTTCCCCAGTGACCACTTCTGTTCTCACCCATACAGCAGGCACAACAATGAGTAAATATCTCCTTGCATATTAAGTGCTTAATCCAAATCCTCTGTTTCAGCGCAGACGTCTCAGCCAAATGGGGCAATGAGAAATGAACATATACTGAGATTTCACTGCTTT